>NC_071984.1:2097475-2144048 GCF_026283585.1 Hylaeus volcanicus | reverse complement strand
CTCACGGAGCCGCTCCCTGAGCGGTGGCCTTTACTTATGCACTCATTGCATAATAAAATTACTGACAACAATTCAAATTTATAGTACACAAGAACGTCGTTTCTGCAAGAATGCTTCGCATGCATTACATCATTCGACTCGTGTCACCCCGTGACAACTCTGACCCCTGCCAATGATATCATCGTTCAATTATCTAAGGAGATATTATCCGTGAGTACAACACGCCACCAATCGAGTAATACGGTATCAATATTACATGTAGGCGTGATTCATGCTCTTCTCCCCTTTTGATTCACGAGCCCAGGGAGAATCGATCGCTTTTCCTCCGCAGGCTGTTCCACGCTGTTTCATTCGTTCCAATTCGTTCCTGACATGTGAGAATCGGCCTTCGACCGGAGACTTCAAGTGTCGTTTTCGCGGTGCCGTTGTTTGCTCGTCTCGTGTCACCATGAATTACATGAATTGACGCTCGACGGCTCGAGTCGATCGCTCAAAGAGGAGAGCACGTGCTTGAATACGATCTCTCCGTGTGCACAGCTCTAACCTTTCGTTGCATTTACTTCAGGAGGAAAGAACCTCGATGAAGTGAAACACGCCGAATCTCAGACGCACCCCAGCGACGTTTCTTACAGCGGTTAAGGCGCATCCTAAGATTCACCATGTATCAGAAGCTGGGCCTCGAGGTCGAGTACCTCACGGAACAGCACCTCACCGGTTTCGAGAGTTACAGAGTAAGTCCTGGTTTTTTCAAAGATTACGTGTTGCACCAAGGTTACACATTACCAATTATCCAATCTAATAGCTTCCCATGTACAGCTTCAATGAACTTTGTGAGATAGATTCGTAATCATTTCATTTATTCGTAAGGGTGCAAAGGCTTGTATGCAACTGTAACACCTTCTGTACCAGTGTTACGTGTTAAGTGTAATGCATATGTACATCGATGCGCACTGTAGGATTAATTAGTTCCTATGTTCAAGGACCAAACTGTTTTGAACTATCAAATTACCTTTACGAATGCTCCTACATGAAACTAATTTGAATATTTGTTTTCAGTATAGCTCCATAGATACAAGCCCTCTCAGCGTGTACATCATGCATCCATTTTGGAACAAAGTAGTCCAGGTATGTTTCTCGAAAGTATTTTTTAATTATCTATACTTTCTCCATTCACTTTAATTTTTTTTCAGTACTGTCCAAAATGGGTCGCCCCTAACCTGTTAACTTTCTCTGGATTTTTCTTCACTGTCATGAACTTCATAATGTTCGCCAGTTACGATTATTATCTGTACGCATCCAGCGACGATAAACCACAATATCCTCCCATACCGCGATGGGTTTTCGCTCTGGGTGCATTCAACGTTTTCATGGCGTACACTTTGGGTAAGCAAAAAAAATTTGAAAAGTATACTCCACGATTTTCGTTAATTTAACTAAACTTTGTCTGATAATTCTCTCCTTTAGATGGCATCGATGGAAAGCAAGCGAGACGTACGCAAACGTCTGGTCCCTTGGGAGAATTGTTTGACCACGGCCTGGATAGTTGGACGACGATACTCATTGCAGTTTGCATGTTCTCTGTATTTGGCAGAACAGACCACAGCGTATCCCCGCTGAGGATGTATTTCATACTCTGGAGTGTCTTTATTAATTTCTATTTAACTCATTGGGAAAAGTATAACACCGGGGTATTATTCCTTCCTTGGGGATACGATTTGTCTATGGTGGTAAGTGTTTGGTACAGTTACCGCTACGTTTTTATATAATTATGTTATCGATTATTTTCATGACTCGTAAAATTATTTCAAATTTCTAGGGTACTATTATAGTGTTTCTTATATCGAGTGTAGGAGGACATAAGACTTGGAAATTCATGCTACCTGGTCAGATATCGGTAGGAGTGATGTTCGAGCTGATTCTCTACATCACCGCGATCGTGGCCAGTTTGCCCGTGGTTCTTTGGAATATATACACGTTGGTGCAATTAAATCCAAGTATTTTACATCTCGTACGATTTCTTACTAATAAATTCGTTTGATTTCCAGGTCGTATAGGGACAAGACTGGCAAAATGCGAACGTTTTCAGATGCCATAAGACCTCTCTTGCCTTTGGCTATACTTTTCACAGTCTCCACGATTTGGGTAGTGCATTCGCCTAGCAATATCGTGGAGAAAGATCCGCGGATTGTTTTCTTGACCGTTGGAACGATCTTCTCGAACATATGCGTAAGATACACAAATATATATATAGTTAAATTGCGGATCTTTATGCAAAATAAAATCTTTGCAAACGTACCTGCAAAAATTATAGTATGAATTTTCGTAATACGTAAAAATCCGCAGTCTATACACAATTAATTCTTTACGTGAGAGGTTCTGTTAACTATAGATTAATTTTATGATACATTTGTAGTGTCGGTTGATCGTGTCACAAATGAGCAACACGAGATGCGAGCTTTTGTCGTGGATATTGCTGCCCGTGGGAGTCGCAGCAGCTTTCTCGTTTATCTTGCCTAGCGTAGATCTGGTGTTTACGTACATCGTCGCAATCGTAGCGTTGCTGGCGCATATTCATTATGGCACTTGCGTGGTAAGACCACCCATATTCGATACGTTTCTTTAAGAATAGCTTCCTCGAGTTGCTAGTGCATTTTGCTACCAGCTATTTCTACGATACAGTGATGGTGGTTAAACATTGAACTCCTTGGGTATCCACAATCACTATAGCGACTTATATCCGCTAATAAAGTGATTTTCTCGTGGTTTCAGGTGCGTCAGATGTGTCGTCACTTCCGTATCTACACGTTCCGTATCAAGGATCGTTCCGATTGACTACTTGCCGACGATACGTGTTAAAAACGAAGAACAGATCATCGAGTCGGAGATAGTTACGAACCAACGAGTACAGAGCAGACAGAAGGAAGACGTGAAATGGTGGTTCGACGTGAAATTATCGTTGACAATGAATTATAGCAACAGGACTTAAAGGAAGCTTCCAAGTACGGGACAGTGGATCGAACTAGTTAATTCGCTTGCATACAATCATCGCTGATCACATATCCAAGAAAGAAGTACCTGTTAAGTGATCTTATTTAACCGTTCGAAATCATTTAAATCTCATATTGCTGTGATACGTAGTCGCAGAAGTTACGCTTGTTTTTTGTACTTTGAGTAAGTTAATGCTTTAGGTGCTAAGACTCGAACGTTCGTCGCGCCCAAAGAATTAACGAGCGTTTAGGGCAATCGTAAAACAAAACAGTCATTAACTTCTTTGTTGTCTTTTTGTGTTCTGTTCGTATACTCTGACTGTGGGTAGGAGCATTTTCGTTCTTCGTTTTTAACATGTATCGTCTGTGGTTTTAATCGCTATGCTTGCTCGATTTCCTTCGTAGAAATCATCGGAATTCGCGTGTACGCGTCGCAAGAAATCTCGGATCACCGAGATCTACGGGTTTCTGCGCCGCATTCACGCCGAGTCGACTTAGAGTAATGAACTTTGATACGGATTAATGGAGGAAGAGTACGTCGGTGTGATCGGGTACACGCAAGAGATATTATTTATTTTGTGTAAGAATGCATGTGTGTTATTTTGCGTTTAACGGAGACCTAGCGTCGATCTTTATCATCGATACAACAACGACAGCATCAAATTGTAGTAACAGATTTCGAAAGTCAGTAACTTACGAAGTAGGCAAAGTTAGGATTGTCAATTCAGTGGAAAGTGATGGAAATTTGCGTTTCTATCGTGATATGTTATTGAACGAATGGCCAAAAACTGATAGTTCAGCGAGAAGAGTATTCCATGTATATAATATATATATATATATTTTTTTTTTTCTTTGGAAACATGGGATGCGCGTTATTGTATACTCAGAATTATTGTACAGATGCTAGATCTTCAACGTGGGAAGAAATTTTATTAGAATGATTACCTGCGCAACATGTTGTTACAACTAAAGAATGCTGTCCCACCTTTCGTAAGTTACTTTATCAATTTCGCAGAGCTGATGTTTCTTGAAAGCATATTATTCATGACAATAGTAGGTAATGTACGATACGTAGATGGTAACTATTATTTAAATTATTTTTTAAATTCTTACGGACTATTTATTGACTGAACTTGATGGTTTGCGAGAGACCAGAAAACATCAGGCCAAATGTTACCAAAATGCGTTTATGTAAATGTATATCTAGTAGCTAGTATCTGCACATTAAATACTACATAGCCGTTAAAGCGTCCCACGTTGGAAGAATAAAAGTTGGAATCTTTTCGTTAAGATTCTAGTGAAATTCAGTTTTAAGTTTAATTGTTACGATAACGTAAGTCAATGTAGAATAAATTAAACGATGTAAACATGCATTTTCATAGATTTTTAGCGATTACACGTATAAAAGTTCTGCGTTACAAAAGTCTATAAATTTATTATTCGTATATTCGATAGTTCGCTAGTCCATTTTACATTATTGATTCGTGTAACAGTACAACAATTGAATGTTCATAGAATTAATTCGGTTTATTAACGAAATTTTTTGTAAAGTTTAGTACGTGTACATATACGTAACCTTGTGAAAATGTGTAGTTCACGCGTAGCGATTTTCAGTATCGAAATTTGTCAATAATTTAAACATTTACACCATAACCGTGCAAATAGCATTTAGCGATTCCTATGTAATCCGTTCTAACTAAATTGCTGTGTAACTTTATTCTTTAAATATGTAATTTCGTTCCGATGTAATTATGCCTCAATTTACTGTGTATAACTTTTATCAGTGGTAAATGTAATCATACTACTTTCCAAGCATTTATTTCTGCCAAAGATATTAAAAAGACTTTGTGTAAACCGAATTCATCTACATTCCATTTACTCATTTTCAATCCTAGACATAACTTATTCCTAATTGTACTCCCTTGATTATACTTCTAGCCATAGACGGTACTGAAAGTGTAGTAAAAGACCTTATGCACACAAATTTGTTGATTTTGATAATATTTTTATTGCAAGAAATCCTTCGTTTACAGAAACTAGATTGTTAAACTTACAGCAACTGCTTTTAAAGTTATTTTTTACTCCTGCAAAATTAAACACAAACTGTACACTGGTTGGATATGTCCAAGGAAAAAGATGTAGGAGATGTATTACAACTTGTTCAGCGACTTCAGGTATTCTGCTTTTATTTTACTTCTGTCTTCTGGCAATGGAAGATGTGGAGTGATACCATGTAATTTACGATCGACCTTCACCTTGTTCTGAAACATCAATAAAATGTGTATGCTTCCTATCTAATATAATGCGTTATATATTACCCAAAAGATTTTGCAATTCTTGTAATTTTCAAAATATAGAACACACTTCTTGTGCACGTAATAGTTCTTTTCGAGACAGCCTAGGCTTAAATAATGTTCCTGAAATCAGAATTACATATGAATTTAATAGAAATTCCTATAACATCATTGACAAAGTTTTGAGGTTAGGTAACAGGTACAACGATTAATTGAATAAATCCTCCATTTATGGATAACCATCGAATTAAGAATGATATTTTTAATTGTATTCAATACATAATCGATGTTTCATCCGTAATTTATAGATGTACGAAAACTAACCTTAAAAAGTAAGCCGTTAAATCTATACCTTTAGACATGGATTATCCATTTCTTGAACTTTTCTTTGCAATTCTTTCTCTTCCTTACGCTTGTTTACTCGTTCAGAAGGACTTAAATTATTCATTATACTTTTATATTTCATCAAATTTGATGATTATCTAACCTAGCAGAGGACAGCCTAAATGTATAATAACAATTGGTGCGAAAATATTATCAGATACTTTGGAATTGGAGAATAACTGAAAATGTAAACAAAAAAAAACTGTTTCTCGAATTCCAATTCTCCTACACTTGAAATTGAATTTTGATACACAATGCGTGTATAGTAATTAATAAACTGCGGATCTTTATACAAAATAAAATGCTTGCAAACAAAGATAAATACAAAGATTGAACTTGAATAGGAATTTTGCTCTGCAAATATTATAAAATGAACTTAACTTTTAATAATATATTACAAAATGTGTGCATTTTACATTTAAATTTCCTCTAAATGGATAAAGGTCAGTAGTAATTAAATTACAAGTATATATTTCGTCATGGTATATTTACACATCGTTACAAAAGTTGAATTCGGTAACGCATACAATCTTACAAAGAAAGTTTCACGACGATACTCTCGTGTAGTTTATTTAAAAAATATTCGACTACCCACAGAAGTATCTAAATATCGTCTCTGGTTAATGATTTATACATTCTATATCGTCTCGCGTTCGAATAATATTCGTTTAATTCCATCAGTCGCTTTTAGAAAAGATTACACGATTCCAACGATGAATAAAGTACTAAATTACTAAATTTGCATCGTTTGGAAGGTGTCAAACCATCACACTGATTTCAAACAATGGGAACATATTAATTACGTTAAACTTTTTACATTAATGTTCTAACTACGCGAGAAAATAATGCGAACAATAATTAAATGCCTGTAGATTCGCGACAACGTTTCTCTTCTACGGTTCGTGGTTTGTGCACGCGTAAACTGTTTCTACAGCAAACGTCCCGAACATTCTATTATTTATATTAATCGTACGGGATTTTTTAAATAGAAAAGGGGAACATGGAATCGTAACAACGTGACTGCAAGGGCCAGAACGCTATACTGGCGGAAATGCAATGCACTATAAACGTTACACGCTTGCACCTGGAATGTAACAGTTTCAAACTTATTTTCATTTGAATACAAATGGTAGAATTCACGTATTTGAAGGAAATAAAATATCTTACCTGCTTTTCGTCGATCGCTATTTCTTCATTTCCATTTCTACTTTACGTGTTTTCAAAGTTCTGTTGTACCTTTTGCCATTTAGCTACCATACTGGACACCTCCTTATGCTTCTTGCTGATACCAACTCTCGTCTGAAATTATAATGCAATGTAATCAAAGTTTTTGTAATTTATGATCTCACGTATTAATAATAAATAGCTATTCCTCTGATCAAGTTCTTCAAATTTTACCTTTTTCCTCTTCTTCTCCTTCGTCGTAGGCTCAACAAGATCTTGCTCGGCGTCTACGCTAGTTTCCTCTATAGGCAAGGAAGACGGTTCCATTACCAAGATGTCTTGTCTCTGAGCTGGTTTCTCTGGCCCACTGCTCTCTATGCGAGCTATGTCACTGTAAAACGAGTCCAGGGCGGACACCAGAGATTCCTTGGCTGTTTTCACAGGTGGTTTCTCGATTACCTTGTGATTCGTGTACAAGGGTGTGTAATCTGGTATCAGTTGAATCGCTGGTTGCACGCCATGCTTGTGTGGAAGTACTAAGGCCGCTGTCTGTGTACCCAATGTATATAATACAAAATGTATACAATATTTCCATCAGGATGAGAGTAGAGAGTCGATGGAATGAGTTAGAGGGGAGGAAAGAGAGGAAGGATGAGTTTTCTTTTTCGATGTACCCCAAAGTTCTTATGTAAAAAATTACAAGGAATAAGCTATTTAATATTCCCATCAGGTCTGATTTTTTGTATATGATTGCGAGTTCAAGGATTAATGAAACTGTCCCATCTGGAAACTCACAGAGTGTAAGTGTTGATGGTAAGCAGGATACTGAAGATAATGTTCTTGGACTAGGGCTGCAGGATGACCTAAAATAGGAACTGTTGGATCCCTCGCGGTGGCTTCGTACAGTGCCCCGCCCTGTGGTTGCACAGCGCTGTACAGAATCCTCTTCAGAGCAGTTGCAGGTAACTCGTAAGGCGCCTCGGTTAGGTCTACACCTGGTGGCAAGGGTTCCACGTTTGTTACGTTGGTTACGTTGGTTACATTCGCAAGATTTGTTGTTTGGGGTGACAACGAAGCTGAAGAATGAATAGGTATGGAAGGATTCTCCAGTTGGTTCATCTCTGCTATCACTGGCCCCTCTGCGAGACAGGATAACCTCAGTTGAATATATAATTCTGCTAAAAGCAATGATTTATAATAAGGAAAACCAAAGGAAGACCTTCTCCCAGACGTTGTTTCTTGCTGTTCAATATATCATTGCTGTTGTCTCGTTTCCTCCTGTCCTTCTTCAAATCATTGGCGTATATTCTTGGCGGTGGTGGTGGGCTTGGGTTTGAGATCTGTGGCGGAGGAGGAGCTTCTACGTCGCAATTCCGCAGAACCATAGCGTCTTCCACTGGTTCGCTGCTCTCCTGTGACTTCTTTGGCTTTGACTTCAGTCCTTCGTCCTCTTCTGCTGCTGCAAAGAGAGCCCGCATTTATAAAAAAAAACTTAAGATACAGAGATAGAGACTTGTATTCTCAGAACTTTCTTGGTGTATCAATTGATCGTACCAGGAATAACCATTTCTTCCTGGTCTATCGGCGGAGGCGTTGAGCAAATCTCCATTTCTTCAGCGCCACCGGCGATGCCAGTGTCCGGATAGGTCCACTGCGTTATTCCAGTGGTAGTGTTCTGGTAATAATATCGCTTATGCGACCTGGAAAAAATCCCACGGAGGAATGTAGCGCGCAGAGGAGGACGAGGGACTTACTTGCATGTTTACACTGACAGACAAACTTTCGAGGGACGTTTCTCCGTGAAAAGAACGTCCTCCCGAGTTCTGAAGCAACTTATTAGCTAGGAAACAATCAGTTAATACTCCTACCTGCGACTCGGCGTTGCCATTAACTCAGGGAGGCCCTTTTATTACAAAAGGATTAAGTGTTACTTAGCGGTTACATAGAAGGCGCTCTCTTCCGCAACACGAACATCGAGTTTACGTCGACAACGTCTCCGTTACGCTAACGAAATTAAGCGAATTGATTATGAATGTTCTAGGGATGATTCCTCTTCGTTTTCATTATTACTACTTTCTTTTTTAAGACACGATGAGGACGAGGAAACAGAACGACTCGAATTCATCATACTTTGTACAATTATTCGTAAATACATTCAACAACAAATTAAACGACAAAAGATAGGTCATTGACAAAATGAAATGCTAAGATATGAACTTAAATATTTAAAAAAAAAAAAAAAAAAAACCAACACGTGAAACATATATCGTAGCTCTACGCTTTTTAACGAAATGACTTCTTCCAAGTCCAGGTTCCACAACTCAAATTGCTTCCTTAGGTTTTCATTCCTCTTCTTATATAATCTTCTTCACAATCTCCAAGTGTCTCTTCGAATAATTAGTGCACCACTTGTGAGATTTAATTCCATTTTTAACATTCCTCCAAATAAATTTTCAAGTATGAATTTTGGCTCTTTGCAACAATTCTAGTACGTTTTCCACTGGTAACATTTTTATGCCTTCTCGTAGAACACTGAAACGAGTTTTCATGCCTCCTGACCTTCGAGTTTTGCTTCGATTCTCAAGGTATTTAGGAGCATTCGCTAATAGTTGATTAGTCTTCCTACTTTGAATCGTGAAATGGTGTCTTAATGTTTGTTGAATCTTCCATATTCTCTTCGTTCATATTTTTACGCGTTATCTGGATCCACTCCGAACACAGACCTATCTGTAGTGACTTAATATGAGGCAAACAACGCGGTAGTTCCACGCAAACAAACTCTATATTTTAATTAATAAACCTATCAATTTTAAAAAGACTTTTGTTTTACTATGAAATTAATAAAATCAAATTGGTTAAGTCCGTGAAAAGTCGAACATTTGGCTGATTTTAATTTCAAAATGGTGTAAAATAAATGTTATTCGCGTTAGAAATGATACGAAGACTTGCAACGAGTCTTTGATATTAAATGCAGCTTTAATAATTAATTCAGATAAAAAAGGCCTAGATTATCGCTTATCGACACCTTCTAAGCTTCTCGCTGTAATGCTACGTGCAAAGATTACATGATTGAAGACTCGTAGAATAGTGATGTGTATAACATACCACGATGTTTTGTATGGAACGATTCATGTTTATTCGTACGAAATAATACACAAATTTTAGATGGTATACTATACCTATCCCACTGACAAAGCCATCCAGGTGGTGCAGCATCTTGTTCCAAGCGTTCCAGTTCGTGACTGGTGTCAGTCAACCATCTAGACAAGTAACTTTTTTCTAAGCAACCTCCTTCCCACGCAACAAACAATGTCTGAAATGATGGAAAGCAGAGTAGAAAATTGTTGAATTACAAAGAAGATCTATTTATTTACCTGTAACTGTATCAACATCATTTGAACAGGGGACACAGTTGGCTTTCCCTCGGACAGAAACTTTAGTTTCTCGAGTACGATCTGCGACAGTTGGTTCACTTCTACTTCGTCTTCCTTCGAATCAGCAGGTGGTTCCGATGGCGTGTTCGTTAGCTCCTCGATGTTGCTCGACTCTTCCCTCGAATCGACGTTCTCCGTCGTATCTTCCTGTGTATTCTGTTCTTCCTGACAGTTGACGCGCGATTCGTCATCACGCTCTGTGTTGTCGCACGAATTTGCTTCCTCCTGCTGGTCCTCCACCTCCAGTGTTTTCGTCTCGCTATCGTCGTTCACCTTAGCCTTCGTCAAGGGAACTGGAAAGCCAAGGTTTCGATACAACTATTCATGATACATATTAACAAATACCAGCATTCTTACCATCAAACGCGATTCGTTTCTTTCGTTGGAAACATTTGCTACGGCCATGTAAATTTTCCAGAAACTTGTTTAATTTGTCCTCTGGCTTCACGCTTGGTTCTTCTCCGCAGTCTACTCCTTCTGAAGCACTCTCGTTGTCTTGCTGTTGGACTATCTTCCTTTCAACGTTGCTATCGCTATCGTTACTGTCCATCGCTTGACCATCATCAAGGATACTGTGCTTGTTCTGGATGTTCCTCCGCGAAAGAGATGCAGTTTCAGTGTTAACATCGGTTTGAGGAATTGGAAACAAAGCCTTCCTTTCTTGTTTGACTTCCGACTCTTCCTCGACGTCGGAGTCCTCGTCGTAGCCAGGTACCAAGGAGATGCGGAAGTCCAAATCGGAGTTAACGTTGTGTTTATTACTGCATTTCTTCGCTCGATTATCGCAACTAGCTTTACTCGTGTACTCTTCAGACTCTTGGGTTTTTAAGTACTTTGCCTCTTCTATCGATTTAGAATTTAACGATGCTTCTATCTTTGTGCCTTCCGCGGTATCCTTGTCGTCGTAGTCCTTGTCTGAGCTTTGGGAAGCTGTTGGCAGTTGTAGCTGTGTCGCAGGCGCCGCTGGAGAATATGTTTCAACGTTTTTTGGTTTCGTCATCGAACTGACATTTGTCGATTCGGTTGCAGACGCTGAAGGTACTCGATTTTTCGAATGATTCTCGTCTATGGTATCCGAATCGCTTTCGTCGCTTCCATACGACGTTATCATTTCTATTTTTCTATAAAGATAAGCATTTATATTTGTCAAGAATGGTAACATTGCATCAAAGGCAATTGTAATTGTATTAAGAGAGCTTTAATGTTTTTATCGGCATACCCATCGTCGGACTCGTTATCAGACGCGTTTGCGATGTCTTGATCGGCCTGATGTTCGCGTTTCTGAGTGGTTTCGTTGCAAATGTATCTGTTACGATTTCGAACCACTACTTCCCTTGGTATCATGCCTTCTGGGATGTTTTCATGAGATTGTTGATCTAGAAAAATTATCTACAATTCACTAGGGAACTTGATTCATCGAGAAACCAATAAATTTTGGAAATACAATTACATGCTGCAGATGAAAAATCAACCCAGTGCGGTTCTTGCATGGGAAGTGGTTTCACGACAGAGTTTGATTTAACGTTGTTCTTTAAATAGCGTAATTCCTCTGGTATCTCCCATGTTACCTCATTGGTTTCGATGTGCCAATAATAAGGATAACCTGAAGATTCATCTATACACTCTCGCCACACTACAATTAAAATATGTTAATAGAATTTTTTAATATTGTAGACAAATTACAAATAGCACAGCATTTGTTACTTACTCATTGCTTGTTGATTCATATGAGGGGAGGAGTGGGTATTCGAATTTGGAGTTAAGGTAGAATTACTACAATCGTTTGGAAGTGGTTGCTTGGGGGCAATAAGTTGAATTTCCTGCAAATTATGCAAATACATATATTTTATAAAGAAATTACAAAGTACAGCTACTTATAAGTAAACTCATGTGTACACAAAATTGACTTACCTTAAGGAAATTGTTGACTTGATCATCCAACTTACAAACATCCTTCTTAGCATCTTCGTTGTCGCTATCCGAATTGTAGTGGCAAAGTAAATTAGCCAAAGGATTTGCAGGCACATGTTGCCCAGAGTAATCACTGGTTACTTGCTTTCTTTTATCTAGAAGATGAGAAGAAAGAAATACGTAGTTACTACAGCCAATGGTACGCAATCACTAAACTATTATACATTAACAATAAGTATTATATTAAAATGTATGTCTTTACTTTGTACATGTTCCCCGTGAGAACCAGTTTGCGCTTGATTAAGTTCTAAGACAGGTCTCCTTTGACGTCGCTTCATAATAAAACATAAGTTTAGTTGTGTATGCTACACAAAATAGATATATCTAAAAAAAAAAGAAGAAAGAAAGGACAATGTTAATATAGCTGTCGTAAGAAATTGTTCGACGCGACAAAGTAAATTTATGGTTGACTCCATACGTACGCTTAACGCGAAAATATATTTTCGTATGATTAATGTACAGAATCCGTTCATAACCTCCAACTATTACGAAGCTGCAAGTTCGATCAGTTCCAACATCGAAGACACAATTAAAATTTGAATGGTACGAAAATTATTCAACGACAACAGTATAAAAATATAACATTTAAACTTGATTGTATTTCCTAAAAAGACTTTTAAAAAAATTGAGGTTATACAAAATTTCGGCAAAGAGTCATATCATATCATAGAATACATTTGCAAAGGCGAATGGCTTCATTGATATGTATACGCATCTGACTGCGCATGCGCTCTGGAAGATTTCAGAGAGCTCATTACGATGCTTTATAATTAATACAGATGGTAAATTTGACATGATAATTAATATACTGTAGTGTAAAAAAGGAAAGACTTTTGGTAATGATGCGTTTTTAATGAATAAAGAATAATTTATTAAAAGGTGGCGGTGGCGGCATCTAGCGACGACAGTTGGAACTAACTTCATTACAAGTTTGGGCGTTTGCCGCTGATGGCGCCACTAAGCCACCAAGTGTGGTGGACGCACTCATCATCGTCGATAAGAAGATTTATGAAGACCGTCGATAAAGAAGAACTAACTGTTAACTCGATGATACTCGATGTTATTCATTCGATTGTCTTTTGTGAAACATAATTTAATTTTGTTTGCCTTTCAAATATTTAAACACACTTTCTGTCAATCCATTAAGCAAGAGAGATCGTTTAAAATAAATACCAGAAATTGTTATTCAATCAAAACTTTTATTTAGTCTACATTAAAATATAATATGGGTAAACCTTCCCCATACAAGGCTAATATATATATTTATATGTTTATATTAAATAATTAATGTTATACGAATTAAAAATTGATTATATTTATTACAATTTAATGATGGCCATGTAAGAGAATTCCATTAAATACAGTATCGTAAGATTTTAATGATAATGTCGTATTTACAGTGAAAATAAAATTACAAAAATATTTAGAATGATTGTAGATTAGATGATAATAATAATATCTAGCAATAAATAACAATGTGATGTTTGTAAAGTATCTATTATACTCTGTAAATTTAAAATAAACAGACTTAGGAAGACAAGTATTTCCTGCCGTATAATTGCGCTTTTTTCTCAAAGCCAACAGATTTAATAGGTGTGTTTAATTTGTAGAATGGATTCATGGAATACTATAAAAAAGACAAAAATACAATTACTATATAAGAAGAATAAAATTTGAAGAAGTTTGGAATATCCAAGCTTCAAAAACTTGATATCAATTGCGAACTCAGAAAATCAGAACACAAAGTGCAAACTGTTACTACATTTCTCACCTTTATATATGTTTCGTACATTTCATTGAAAAAATTCTTTATCCCATCCTCATTTTTGCTGTCGTGTACCATGACAAATCTAATGTGAGTCGCAGTGACAAAAGCACTGACAAACCACTGGTTAAACTTGTCCACGACTTTCAAATACATGTTTGTTGTTTTCCATGTATGTTCATCCACAAGATCTAATGCAGCGTGTGCAATGAATTGGTTCAAATGCGTGTAATCTTCCTTCTGTTGAAATAAAATAAACTTGGTTAATATACATAAATATTAAAAGCACGTTTGAAATATGAAATTGTAACATAACCTTCGAGTCCTTTCCAGAATTGTTGAATTCTATTTCGAATAAGGGATTGTCGGCGTGACCAACAATTGCAAAATAGTAATTAGCAGTCATGGTGTTGGTCAATTTTCATTCCATTCGATTCTTTGTTGAACAAGCTTAATGCTTTCGACAAATTTCGAAGAAATCGCTCTGCTTTGCTTAGAGGTTTTTAGAAGTCACTTTAATTACTGACAAAATAAAAAAATAACAAATTGAAAGATTTTCGGAGTTCCTTTAACGTGGTCGTTAACACTGAATATTCCATTAGTTTTAATTACTTTTAATGATAGATTTATTACTACAGTTTGAGAAGCACTACAAAAGATTAATCTAATAGGTAATTGTAAATAGTACATATGTACATAGATAATTGCATTCTAAATCATTAGAGCTCTCTAGGGGAAAAATGATTCGTCATTAAAAGTGTTACGATTGTAATAAATGATCGAAGACAATGAATAAATATCATTTTATTTAAAAATAACTAACAATTCTATCCCCCAATTGCAATGGACCTTTAATTAAAGTCAAAGCAACGAACACATGTTCAATTTACGCTACAATTACATCAATTAGATCGTCATAAATGCAAATTGAAGTTTGAGAAACTTCATCACTAATTTCTAATTAATGATGAATGATTGAAAGGATTTTGGTAGGTTTTGGTTGGTAGCATAACATTTAGTCAAAGTATGACTACATGCATCATGTACTTTGCATGCAAATCGATTTGTAAAAATAGTAAAATATTAAAAAGTCGTCAAGTGGTTTACTTATTATATTAAACTAAATTGTTAAACTATTGATTATTCCTTGATTAATGTAAAATTTTCCATGTACAACAGATTTCGAAGTTAAAGAAAAAATTGGCTATAGTTCTAATTATAATATATTTGTTTACAAATTTGATATGTTATGATAAATTTGACAAAAAGATTTCCAAAAAAAAAACCATTGAAATTGTTCTATGGAAACTAGAATATTGAGGTGATGGAACCAATAATTTTTACGAGAAACTTCGTATTACATATTTAGAATCGTGAAGCAATTTAATATGCCATCGTGGAAGAAATGATTCGTATTAGATTTTCAATTCTTGGATTCCATTCAAGCGTATAATACAGCAAATTTAGTTATCAGCAGTTATCGCAACTTTACTCGTTCGTTATCATGAATTCGTACGTGTTAGTGGATCCAAATTTAGCAGATACATGTATGTATACAGATACTTTGCTAAAAATGAGGTCGACTTCCACAGTAATCATCAATTTGTACAATAACGTCTCTAATTACCTGATACACGTGGAGATTAGACTATTTGTGACGTCTATATAAGAAGGTATTTCCTTGTAAAGAACAGTGTGAGGTTGTTTGTTAAAACAGTTTTCAAAAGAATTATACATAATGAAACAATAGTATCTCTAAAATGAATAATTTGTGAAAATATTAATTTAGATATTGCAATTAAAGGGGAGATCCGTGTTTTCATACAAATTAAGGTGACACATAATTGCTTTGAAGTTCTGAACATTTACTTTGTTAACAATTTATACCTCTCTATTCGTTTTCTGTATGCTTTTGTTCTACCAATAATTTAACTGTCCTTTCTTTGCCAACAATGCATGCTTGTACATTCTTTTCTGTTTTGACGGTAACACAGCTGCTGTAGGTGACCTTGCATTGTCTATATGCTCCTATTCTATTGGTTTGCGTATTCAAACCATAGTCTATTAACATAACAATTACATAAGATTTTCTAATGGTGTATCTACAAGTTCTGCTATCTCAGTAAGTTACTTATCATGAGAGCATAGAATAGTGCGAGTTACACGAGCAAGCATTAAAATTTTAAGCCTAAATAAACTTGTCGGTTAATTTTCCACCATACCTATGTTAGAATAATTTCCTTGTTTCTGTCAAACAGTGAACATAATCAGAAATGAAAGTACAAGTGTGTTAAAACATGATATCGTGTTGAAATGTAAGTTCATAGCAATTTAGTTTAATCAAAATTTTGTTATATATCATATTTATGTTTATATCTATATCTTTAGATACACGAGCTCAAGATTAATAAGAAGTTTTCTGTAAAGCATTCCACTTGATCTCTAAATACCAATAGTGGAAGGAGCTATGTTCATTTACTCGAAGAATACCCTTTTAGAATGGCCAGGACTATTTTGGATTTCTGCATACAGAAATTCTCAGGTATTGCACAATTAAACATTAAGATATACATTTTTCTTTTCAACAATATTATTTCCTTGCATTTTACCAAACATCTTGTAACATCTATGATAATGTTGCAATAAAAAAAAACACAAGATCATTCATATCTTACCATTTAAATCTCTAATATTCAATTTCTTTCCATTTTGTGCCTTTTTCATTTGATCATTTTACTTGCAATTCGTACAATTGTCCAGAAGCTTTGTGTTCTTTGATATAAGCTTTCTTTTAAATAAATTAACAAACTTGTATGTTTACCTTACAGCGCTTTGATTAGAATCCCCTGCGCTTGTAACAGATTCAAATGGAATTCTTATGCTGATTTTAATACTTGTCCTTTTTATTAATTAAAATTACATGCATCTGTCATGTATCATGATTCGACAAAGGCTACCAAATCTTAATGGTACATTACTGTTTAATTGTATCTTCCATAACTAATAAATCCAATGAAAAAGACTAATTTTTACCAATAAGAGATTTTTATCCTATAGGTGTTAGAAATGGCAAACATTTCATGTTCACTCTCATCATTGGTATGATATTTGGATTTCTCTCAGCATGCCTTTTAATAACATCTACAAAAGATGTGCCATATATGTTTAATTGGTTTCCTGGTGGTTTCATAGTCTCCAGAGACCCGCATCATTACTCAGAACTGGAATCAGAAGTGAGTACATCGTATCTAATTATATAGCTTCTAAAATTTGTTTCTGTTTGACTAATAATATTGTATATAATAGGTTGGGCCAGAGGCAGAGGTAAAATTCCATGGCAGAGATGAAGATTTCCACAAAGACGAGGACAGAGTTGCACAAGATATCGCAAAGAAAGTGCGCGTTCTTTGCTGGATCATGACTGGTCCAAAGAATCATCAAAGTAAAGCTCAACATGTGAAAGCAACGTGGGGCAAACGCTGCAATATCCTTTTATTTATGAGCTCTGCTGAAGGTAAATTTTCTTAGCCATGAAGATAAATGGAAAGAGGAATATCTAATCAGAAATGAATATTATAAACACATCTAAAATATGGCTAATCTTTCTTTTTCTAGATGCAAATTTACCTACAGTTGTTCTGCCAGTAAAAGAAGGAAGGGACAACCTATGGGCAAAAACCAAAGAAGCATTTAAGTATGCTTACGAAAAGTACAAAGATGAAGCTGACTGGTTTCTGAAAGCTGACGACGATACGTTAGTACAGTCTAAAATTTGTTATTTTCTGTTTGAATGATTAAAATTGACAAGTGACTAATTCATTGCGCTACTTTCAGGTACGTAGTGGTCGAGAATCTACGGTACATGCTGTTGTCTTATAGTCCAAGTTCGCCCCTGTACTTCGGCTGTAGATTCAAACCGTTCGTGAAGCAAGGATACATGAGTGGAGGAGCAGGATATGTGCTTAGCAAGGAGGCTTTGCGAAAATTCGTAGAAGATGCTCTCCATGACAAGAACAAGTGTCGTTCGGACAATGGAGGCGCCGAAGACGTGGAAATGGGCAAGTGCCTGGAGAAGGTCGGAGTCAAAGCCATGGACACCCGCGATCCTTACGGTCGCGGTAGATTCTTCCCTTTCGTGCCAGAACATCACTTAATTCCCAACCACGTGGACAAGAATTTCTGGTACTGGAATTACATTTACTACGATACCAAAGATGGCCTCAATTGTTGCTCCGATAGCGCGGTATCGTTTCATTACGTGTCGCCTAATATGATGTACGTTCTTGAATACTTAATTTACCACTTAAGGCCGTACGGCATCACGCATGCCGTGGAGAAACTTACTATTGATAAATCGACTACTGTATCGATTGAATACTAGTCTATATACCTTTTTAATTGTAACACTGTGAGCGACGGTGGGCGAATTTCTGCAAGTTTAAAGCGTTATCAGACATTCGATGGTCTCATCGAAACTAAAATATTTGCAAAACTCGAAACAGTATTAGTACACTTGCATTAAACAAATTATATTATATATAATATAATTATATTATATTATTCCATGCGATAAGATATAAAGTTACTTAAAACGCCCATCGCTATCTATAAGCACCAATAATAATTCTTTACACTTTTTGATGTTTTCATTGTACAATGCTAGTCTATTCAGGCCAACGAATTAAACGTTAAATTTATTTACCGAAATATAAAACATTTCATATAGAGAATACCTCGATATATATTACGAACTATTCTGTATATTAAACGAGATACGTTTATACATACCCATAAATAATTATGAGAAATTTATAAGACATGGGGTGTACGCTATAAATGTTACAAGCATATCAGAAATGCTGTGGATGTTATCCTTCGTACTAATTAACTTTGATGATCTCTGAATTTATAGAGCGAGAAATAATGCAGTATGTATTACATAAATAATGTTCAGTCATTAACAATTACTTCGTGGGGTACGTAAAAGCATTTCTTTAAATGCGTTTTCCAAAGATTTAGCTTTAAAAAAAAAAAGCGAAAAACCGTAATAATTCATTTATTTTATTAGAAAATTTTCGAATTTTCCTTAAAAGTAATAGATCTTCCCGGAAGGAAAGAAATAAGAAAATAAAATTGCCTGATACTTTGATTTTACGATCGTTTTCCGATAATTTGTATTCTTTGATCTCCGTACAAGAGCGCACTTTTTCTATGAGATTTTCCAAGCAGCAGAAGCGATTCTAGACGAATGTTTCGTAGAAAAAAATGAAAACGCCATTGTGTTTCCATTATGCTTGCAACATCAAAACCGTAATACGCGCGTGTTTCGTGCGAAATGAGGTATATAATTATATATACACATAAAACTGTATTTCGTAATATTAATATAATAATGGTAATAATAATAATTAATAATAATAATCCCAATAATGATTTTCTACCCAGATAATAAATACTATAGATACAGTGTGAGTGTGGTGTGTGAGTAAATTAACCAATTAACTTTATAAGGGGGAGAGGATTAAGGGTTGCTATGTACAAGTCATATTTGTACTATGCGACTGACGCCCACTAGCCACCAATTGGCTTTTCATTCAGACGCGCCCTGTATTCTCTTCTCTTGTCTTTTTATTTTTTTTCCTTATATATTTTTTTTCGTTTCATTCGCTTGCTCATTTGTTTGTATGTTAAATCGTTCTTTTTTTTTTTCTAAGTTGCAGGGAACAAACCTCACTGTGCTCTTCTCTCTCATTCTCTTTTTAACTCTCTCGCTCCCTCCGTTCATTCTCAATTATCTAATATCTCGGCGATGTCTCTCACTTCATAAATTATTTAAAAACAATATTTTACACTATTAATGTATGTATAATATATAGAAGGTCACCTAATTTGAATAAAATTTGTCAAACAGCATCGAAAAATTTGCGCTAACGGGTCCAGGAAACATGATAACAGTGACCCAGTGCCGCGCGAGCATAATATAATAATCATGTAATTGTCATACATTATCTCACACCAGGGGCTTGTACGAGGCATTACACTTGTAAAAAAGAATTGTCGCCTCCCTTTCCGTTCTCGTTTTTTTTTTTCATTTATATCATCTATATAAAATTAAAAAACAACGTAATATCATTTATATTACTTCGTCGTTATTAATAATAAAAGCTTTGTACAAAATTCAATTTACAATTAAAAACGTTTTGGTTCGTAATTTTCTAGAGATTCTGATTTGTAATTGAACTATCTATCGACAGAGAGGCAATTGAAAGTTTAGCTTCTTTTAACGCGCTCTCTTTTGTTTCCCCTTCTTTTCCGCTTATACACACTCTTTCTTTTCCTCACTCTCTCTCTCTCTCTCTCTCTCTCTCGTTTTCTGCTCTCAGTTCTTTTTCTCCTTTCATTCTATCAGATTTTCATTCGTTCTTTCAATCTCATTCCAACTTTCATACATCAGACTCCATTTGGTATGCGGCAATGCATGGTCGTTAATTAGTAGTTTCTTTTCTCGTGTTCTCTTTCATTTTCGTCGCGATTACTGGTAAAACGCAAAGCACAATTCGCTTACTTTCTTTCTTTTTCTTTGCTTTCACGAATTACAGGAATAGAAGAACATCGAAAAGAATTACCGTGCTTCGATAATTATCGAGTCTATGCTATCGTCGCGGCCCGTGACTCGTCTCGCTGTATCGTATCTATAAAAAAGAAAAAAAAAATACCGAGCAGGAAAAAAGATCTCGGTGGTTTCACGTCAAGGGATTCATCGACGATTGGACGAAGGTTCGTTCTCTCCCAGTTATCCGGAGAATCTCAGTCACTAACGTACAGTTGAAGACGGATGTAGGAAACCAGTTGCTCTCGTAAAGCCCCAAGTGACGGTACGGTTAATGAGTGCGTGAGAGAGGTGCATATACTGCACTACGAAGGGAGAGGGTGTGGGTCAGACGAGAGCTGCCGCTGCATGGTAGAGCTGCATGAGCGCTTGCACGTGCACTGGCAAGCAGGATAACCGATCCTTCGTGTTCGCGTCCACCGCGAGCCACGATAACGCGTTGTACCCCTCCAGCACATATCTGCAAAAATGTAGAAACGTAATTGATTATATCGAAAGCAGTCACATATACATACTTGCTCAGTCTATAGTTTCCAGTAGAATTAATCTGGAGATTGTAGTAATATAAGAAGAAGACAATTAATAATATAAACCTGAGCACATCGGTGGTATATTGCGAGTCTAGTGGATGAGCAGTTAGCGCGCTCTGTTGTTGCAACAGATCATCGCTGTTCTGCTGTATTGCTGGACTATGCAAGTGTAAGGCATTCTTTAAGAACACTGGGCAAACGCCTTCGAGATGGGGACAAGCTGACCAAAACCACGGTGGCATGCGTCCTGTTGGTGCGGTAGATACTAAATAACCAAGAGCGAGTGGTTGCTGCAGTAGCGTTCCGACTTCCTCTATCTGTTCAGCAACTGTTACCTAACGATTAACAATTTCAAGAACAAGTTTTAAGTAAAAGTTAGCCAAGTAATACTTAACCGTTTATGCTATATGCGATCATGTATTCCCTGTTATTTAAGCTTCGACTTACTCTTGGAGTGTTGCTACACGGAAACGGACTACCAGGACCGTCGTGATTGCCTAAACCCGAGCCTCCACCATCTCCACCCAGCGGGGATCCCTCGGGACGATGTGGACTGCCACCAGGACTCTGTCCTCCACCAGCCCCAGCCTCTGGCCATACGTTGAAGATATCGTTAAAGTCGCCCATACCTTCCATGCCTTCTGGCATGTCGTCGTTTAGAGCGGAAAATAGCTCATCATCCCCTAGTTCTGGTCCGTTAATATGTTGTTCTTGAAATGCAGTCTGTGATGACTGTAGCAGAAAATGAATCGTCGTTAGAAACTGACAATAAAATCTCTTACAACTGAAAGTACCAAAATTCTTTCGAAAAATATCAAAAATTAAGTAATTAGTTTTGTTATAATCGCGACACGTTTGGTCCCTAATATATTACAAAACAAAGAATAGGATCAGCATTTCTTTTACAATTAATTCTGAAACCATCTAAATATTGAAATATTCAAGTTTCCGGAATGTTCACGCTTCCAGTTGAACCTCTTGCAGGGTTTCGTCACTGGTAAACCAGCAGCAGGCTTGTAGTTCCGTCGCGCCCTTCAAGATCGAGCTTGCACAAACTTACCTGAGTGGTAGCAGATGTAGGAAAGACGAGAATGTGAGTGCACGTGACATCCTGTGGTGTAGATAATTGGCAGTTTACCGACGCCTGACTGAATCTCTCGTCGGGTGTGAACTGGTCGGCCATCAGCCTGAGACTCGAGTCTGGTTCAAGAGAAACTAAACAGGCGCTTAGCACGCAGGGTGCCGCTGACGGATAGAGGAGACTGCACTGGCCACATATTTCTTTTAGGTGTTTCGAAGCTTTCAAGAGCGCTTTCCTCGACAGTAACCAGCTCCAGCCCTTCAACTCGCCGTGTCCTATGCGTCCCACGCGACCTACTACTAATCTCCAGGGTTGTACCTGCGGACGAACCAGTTCCTTTTTACTACAAGTCGTTATCATTTCTCAGGTTAACTTAGAACGTTCTAATTTCCTATCTAAAAGCATTGCAGGACTTGTCTATAGGTACCGTGATACTTACACCTTGAGACATTACACTAAGTATGAAGTCCATCAATTTCTGAAGTCCGATTCGTCTAGCAGAAGCACGTTTCCTCCTCTTTCTGTTGGGTATGTCGATGTTGATGGTGGCCGTCTCGAATATCTCACCCCTGTCGTCAGTTGCAACTGCGAGCAGCCAGGATTGGTCCTCGCTGAGGCAATAGCTCAGATAAAGAACCGCGCATTCCTCTGGTCCAGCGATGCCAAAAGACTCAGGTGCCTCGCTCTTCGCCCTCAGAGGCGCCAGGACGTAAGCTGGCGCGTACAATCGGTAGGGGGCTTTGTTCCGTTCCTATCGTACAGTTGCAATTTAATTACTACGGGACTGGAAAGGATTGATTCGTAGGTTGTTCATTGTTTGCTACTTTTATCGTAACAAACAACACGGTCGACTTAATTCAAATGGCCCTATCGAACACGAGAAATAGAAAACGAATAGAGCCTTACATCTTTACTCTTAAGAAAAAGATCTGCAGCGGCGGCAGTACCAAAGCCAGTGAGACTTTTTACCGTTGAGTTGTGATTTAATAATCGGCGGCCCTGTAGAAACACATTTAACGCTAAGGCTCTCATCTCGTCTTGAATCCTTCGCCTTTCTCGAGCTCGTCCCAACTCCATTATACTTTCCAATGAGATTAACTGCGAAGGAAAACGTACCGTTAGGTAATTCGTTAAGTTTAGAGCAGACCTAGTAAACTTGTTGCTCACAGAAGCAACCAACATAGGAAATGTTAAATCAAATTTTACCTGGACGTTGATGTTGGATCTAACATTCTCAGGCATGCTATTAACTGCTGCCGAATATGCGCGTAATAAAGCTAAAATTGCAAGTCTTCGGCGGTCAGGGTCTTCAGGGCTACCCAGCGAGAAAGGTTCTATCAAATAAACAACCACAGCCGGAGGTTCAGCTTCCTCTTCGTCTGGACCCGCGGTGGTATTTGTCGTGGGTATCGTGGCAGTTTGTGAAGTTGGTGTCGTGTTACCAGTGTTAGAATTCGAATTCGCTGCTGTGTTCGATGGAGTCTCGCTTCTGGGATTCTCTCCCTCTGAAAATGGAAAGACTGCGTGTAGAACTCTGCCCTTTGGTCTCAAACCAAGCATTACTTACAGGTACAATAAGTATTGGTTAGAATACGACGTGAAATAACGATGAAACTGAGAGCAGAGTACGTACCAACAGATTCAGGCTTGGTAGTCATCACATCAGGCGTGGCTGGCATCGCGTCAGTAACAGGGATAGTCGCTTGTTGTTGCTGCTGTTGCTTATTGGGCAACTGCATATCACCAGGGTCCAACAAACTTCGATCTTGTATGACCTGCGTTAAATACGGAGCTAATCGGTGATTACAGACTTGAGCGTATAATCGTAACAGTTCTCCTAATTGGTTCTCTCCTAACAGTTTAAACCAATCGTCGATTGGTTGTTTGACTTTGTTTTGCACAGACGATTTCCCAACCCGCAAAATCCCATCCCGCAGAGCCTTCGAGATGGGGGTATGCCTTCCTAGTCGACAGATCTGTAGAAGAACCACGATATATTTACTCAAAGATGAACAAGAACGTATGGAATTGTTCTTACAATGGAACTGTTTGCTTACTTCGTACGTGGTCGATAGCTCGCGGAAAAACGACTTGACTTTATCGATAACGCAGTCGCTGTCTGGCGCTACTACCACGTAAGCCACGTCCCTAGGTCCGGCGTACGGCTCCAAGAGCAGCTTCTCCCAGTAACTTAAAGCATACGGCGACAAAGATAGCCAATCTCGATCGTATCCGACTACCAACGCTGGTATTGGTTGAGGCTCGCATCGATCGTCGGTCCCACGACCAGCTAAACGATGGAATTGTCTCCAGGTGAGGGGCCCAGCCACGGTGTACGGCGCCTCCCACATTCGCGTGGTGCACTTTTTCTGCACAGCGTCTTGCAACAAGGGCTGCAACGCTCTCATCATACGTACAATATCACCGCTGCACTGAGGACCCTTCGCTCTAAGGAACACCCATCGATGCACCCCGTTCACGCGGTTAGTCCTTTCGTTATGCGTACCGTCAATTTTACCCTGATCGAGAGCCGCCAGCGACACTTCGTTCCCGTCGTTGAACTCCAACATGTTCACCGTGGGCGTGAGCATTGGGTAACTCTTCATCGCCGCGTAGATTCTGGACGCCCTGTACAGACTGCTCGCGGAGCTTTGCACGATCAGACACTGTTCCCTCAGTAATTCCAACACGTTAGGTGGTATTGCGTCTAAGCCTTCGGATGGTTTCGCTGCCCCACACGCGACAGCTACCAGAGAGGTTTTCTTTTTCTCCGCTGGGTCCTCCGCTATGCCTGTGATCTCCATTTCGTCCTCGTAGAACAAACCAGCTCGATGAGCCAGGCGTCTGTTGACGACAGCGCTGAAGCCACAGCTGCACCTGATTTGGTCGTCGTCTTGGAAGAGAGCTCCACCAGACCACGAGTGCGTCAGGTACACACCAGCGTCCGCGCCTTTGATATTGCCAACCACCTTTGGGCCTGCATTGCACACGCATAGACTGCAACTGTCAAAGTTGTGATCCCGGAATATGTTGAGCGCAGTGTCGCCTAGGAGAATGTTCACTATGAGCGAGTTCGATTCAGGGGCGCGAGTGGGACCTGGTGTGTCCGCTTCAATACTGTTCAAGTTCTTGTTCAGATACGAAGAGGTGGTGGACGTAGCCGGGCTTGGTTGATCGTAGGGAGGCGGTGGCGGTCTGCCAGAGATGGTTGCCGAGCGATAGGGTGCTCCCAGCGGTGCTGGACTCGGTGGGCACGGTTGCTGCTGAACCGAACCAGGTCTGGTGGGTGGAAGCGGTTTTTCTGAGTTGCTCGGAGCGGGGTTGCACTGCCAGGAAGGTCTGTATACGCAGTGCGATGGCAGTGTGACGGGTGGTAGAGATTGACTGGGCAGATTCGTAAGAGGAGCGTACTTGGAAGAACCAACCATCTTGCAGATGGGCGTGGGCTTGAACACGTAGGACCAATCGTCGATTGGTTCTTCTTGAGGGGATCCCATGTTTGGATAAATGTCAGGGGGATGCCTGAGCGGTCGCTGAGGTATAGAGAGTTCCGTTTGGTCCATTAAAGGGTCGTTTAACTGACAAGGTGAAGCAACTGGGTTGTGCTCTAAGGATGGCGGTGTTGGAAACATTTTGGAAAGTTCTTCTGGTCGTAGCACGCCCACTCCTCGGTTGTTGTGTCTATTGTTGGCGTCCACTCGCGTTTCCTCGTGCAGGCCACCGGATCTGTTCGATTCTGGCGGGGTTTGTACTTGTAGCTGGTTCAAATTCTGTAAGAAGCTCCTTGTTTTTGCTTGTTCTTAGGTAAAAGGAACAAATAGTAATAAAGAATTTACGTACAGTTTCGTCGCTGGAGGTGTCAGGATCGGAGTTATCAAAGATCTGGTCTAAATCTTTGTAGGACGCTTGAAGACCCTCGCTGGTAAACAAAGATCCTGGTTTCGTAGGATCGTCTCGTTGCCGTCTGAGTCCATCGACGTTTGTACCGTTCTCCTCGCCTGTCGCGTCAAACTCGTACGGATCTGTTCTTCTTCCGATGCAATCTCCCTGCGGAGCAATATTTAACATTTATGTACATACAAACAGCGAGTCTAACGATAAGAAGAGATGCGACTTACAACATTGACGTTCGGTTCCTGTTTAATTTCTAGTTTCGGAGCCTGAGACTGAGGAACCTGGGAATTGATCGATGGATACAAAGTATTGCTCCGCACAGTGACTGGACTACTATTAGATTCCTTAAAACGTTTCACAGGATGATTGAGCCATGCTTCTTGTGTTGAGTAATCATAGAGCCAAGGTAATGACTGTTCATTTTCTAAATATATATCCTCACATTCTCTGGAGACTAAGACTGGTCGTTTTAATGTTGGCCCAGGAGCTGGACTGTGCACTTGGTTATTACATGCAGAGGAGGTTGACTTTGGACCTTGAGAAGGGGTTAATGGTGGGGCAGTGTTCGTATGACTGGGTGGCGGTTGAGGACTGAGAGTAGGCATTGTAGGCTCTGCTGGTGGAACCGATGCTGGCTCGGAATGTGGAGTTGGAAGAGGTGAGGGTGCAGGGGAGCCTGGCGAGCCAACGGATGGAACTGGCAGACAATCTCCTCCTGTCGGTGGTCCTCTTGGGTAAGAGGGTGGTCCACCTGGTGGTGTACTTGGTGCCTCTGTTCTGTTCAATACAGACCTGTTCAGGTTCAAGATATAGTCATTAACATTATCGTATTATCGAAATCATGATTATTTCTAGTAAGTTGAATTTGATGAAAATCTAATGTTGACAAGCTGAGTCATGCTTTAAAAAAAAAAAAAGAAATGAAATTACAGCTACCGCCAGGTGCATTTCACGAAAAGCATGTTGCAGTAATTATCTACGATCGTCGCACTACTGGAAGAACAATTATTAAGTATGGTTTAAAGCGAGGTTACGCTCAACTTTGACAGTTTTACAGAGACCGTAGATAATATATGCAACGTTTAACATTAACATTGAATAAATAGAAAGGATAAAGCTACAGAAGTCATGCTGAGGCTACAAAAAGCGTATTTGATGACACATGCAAAGCATTCCATTGGGAGAATATGATACTAACAGAAAACCAAAACGTTTAATCAAAATGTTATACCATATTCTCGCAATAAAAATAATTTTCTGCTATTTCGAGTAATTGCAGAGTAGCATACGAAGATAGAATTAAATAATCGCTTCGTTTCAGTCGATTTTGGCACGCCTTTGCATTGAAGTTTATGACGGTACCCTAAGTATCAAGTGTTGCCAGCGCCATATGATATTTAATTAATTATTCGTGCATTATATTCGATCGAGTAATGTAATCGTACGAGTTACGGCTAGATAAATAGCGGAGCTTTGAAAAGCGATGTATAAGGTGATGTTATGGCATCGTAACAATCATACGAAATTGGCATTATTGCGATGATTAATTAACATGTGATAAAAATAGTTCTCTCATTGGTATCGGAGCAGAAATTACCCACCTGGGGGCATTAGCAGGGACAGAGGGACAAGCATCCCACTGGGTGGTAGAGCGTCGATGAAACGGTACGACCCTCCGTCCACCTTTATCTACTCTTTCCCTCTGAACCTGAGAGAAGGCCAGGCTCTTCCAACCCCCGGGGGTCGCATACCTGCAACCGATGTATTTAACATCTCGTTTTCTCTTATGCCTACTTATTTTAACTAGCCCGACTCACTCGGGTCTGGACAACAGAAATAATCAATTATTACTAATCACCTAATTTTAAACTCAATTTACATCAATCACACGCATACATTTCGTAATAATAAATTGCAACTGCAATTACTTCAAGATACATCCATTTTCAACGAGTTCAGATTATTCGAGACTCCTGATAATACGATGGTTTTCGAACAATTCACTTTTGATCCACGAATGCTCTCACAACACAGCCACATTTTTTTCTTTGTATTAACATTTCATGTTTCCGTGAGAATTGTACGTCTGCGTTACCTCGAAGGAAGTTTCTGATACAGGAAAGTTCTGTTGCACAAATAAAAGAACTAATTTTAAAGAAACAATTGCATTCGAGTCATCCTCAAAAACTAAATTTACATGCACGTGTTGCAGCAGCCATTAAAAAAATATCTATTCGTACTGTAATAATCTTCAACCTACGTCTCATGAATTGTGTTACGACATGCAAGACAGAATCAATAATAACCGTGAATATTCCTAATTTAAACATTGTCAGATAAACATAGAATGTAGTTGAAAGAAATAAATGTTTACTGCTACACTTAACAAATGTACAAAAGGAAAAAGTACTATATAATAGTAAATTAATACGTTCGTGTAATATTGTAACGATACTAAATAAATTTAATAGTGCTATTAACGATACTATTACTGCATTGCTTTTTTCATTTTCATTAACACTGCAACGGTCTTTAAACATTAGATATATATTTATATATGTACATAGCGAGAAAACGAATTTCAGAGTGTATAAAAGTGCTTTCCACAATAAAGGAAAGTTTCAACGATACCTAAGAAGCTCAACTAATGAGCAGAAAGCAATTTTTAAAATCATTTGTTCGTTGTACAGAAAGATTCGCTATATTACGCAGTATACAATGCAGTAAGAGTTAAGTTGACAGGTAGAAATAATTGGTTACTCACTTTGAACAGGTACAGGAAGACTTTTGCGTAGGATCAATAAAGGTCCACGTTCCATGTTCCATGGAAGATTCCGTCTTGGAAGCAGATATCGGTGAACTCAAAGTACATTCTCCCCATGCACGTTCCGGTAATTCCGTAGCTGCTCTTAGTTCCTGGTTACCTAGAAGAGGGTGTTCGCAACTGGCAGGGCTGCTCGGTGGAGAGAGAGGAGTCTCTGGCGGAGTGTCGTCCATGTCTGTGACCAGGACGTAACAAGAAGGATATCGCATGCGCACGCCACCGACGAGAACCTCCACCAAAGGTGGAAGTCCTGCTTCCACGTTGCTGCCGTTTATTGGATAAAAGTGCTTCCATTCTTCGAGAAGTTGGCTATCTGTACGTCCCACTGGACCTGTTAACGTGCCTGCTAGCCCGTGGGGAGCTAGAATCACTGGAACAGAGACGACAAGTTGTTATATTTACTGAATAACTGTTGAACAAATGCTAGATGTTAGTTGCGCTTTACGTATGTATGTATATATGTTACCTTTAACGCCAGATTGGGAGGTTTGAGTACGTTGTAAGCAAGCCCTTGTAAGATGACGCACAGCAGGGTGCTGCCTGACATCCACGCTGGCGCATACAGTACTTTCTCCGTGGACAAAGAATGCAAACGAGAACGACAAGTGGCTACTGCAAAAGATAACGAACGATAGTTGGTATAATGGTTATAGATCCTTTGGAAAGATAATGCAACAGCAAATTCGTTCGAGAATAACGCAAGGGCTTACCTACTGCAACGGTGTTTCTCGAACCCATCGTAGGGTTGTACAAACCACTTTCCTAGCCGAACAAAGTCGCGAGACAGTAAGCACCGTTCGATCAAGTTATGCAGAGCCTTGAAGAGAAGTGACCTGCACTCGTACGACAATCCGCTTTCCCAGGATCCCTGCTCACTTTCTTTAATCAGAATAAAATCACATTAGAAACGAGCTGATCATGCGTCACAATTAAAGATACATTCAAAGGCAAACTATGTAGATCATGACAACTGTGTTATATGTACATAATTTATACAAAGTAATGTGTGTATGTGTGTGTTGGATATGTTTAGCTTGAATTTAGTATTTATTTCCGCTCCCTCTTTTAATAAAGCCTCTGGATCCGCTCCTGAGCGGTACAGTTAGCTCATACCGACTCCTTTTTGATCCATACCGCTCAAAGTCTCGGATCATCTAGGGCTAACGGTTTACTGGTCGGTTTCGTAATTGGCGTGCTCCTCGCGATGCACAATAATGGATCTCTGCGTTGTATCGCACCGAGTTGCGGACAAGTACACGGTTCAGCGACCCCGTGCCGAGAGAAACACGGTCTAGGCAACGTTACCGCTTCGTCCACTTTGCATACCACCTTTCTTACGAACCGTACCAGATTTTACACGATAACGTCCGCCAGAGTCGCCCTTTGCAGCTTTATTATTTAACGCTAAATCGTCCACGAACGTTTTCAAACTTTTGTCTACTGTTCTTATATGCTATACGATACGTAAAATATATATTATTGTTTACGAGACTATTCCTTCATAAATGAACGTCGCTAGGTTTCGTGTTTGTGTACATTTTTGAAATGTGAAAAAGTATCGTTTGCGAGATATCGTCTTCCAGGAGGAGCCAGTATTTCTATGCGAAAGCACCGGAGAACGTATATCCACTTCAAGAGTTCCCAAACCTCGCGTACCAGCCATGCTTCAGCTACTTGGTGAGGTACCAATGATAACTACGGGCAGAAGGGACTACAATATCTACATATTCCAATACAATTATCATTTGCTACATTTTAGACAAGTTCCAGTATCAGTGATTGTGGAAGTCCAGATTCAATCTACCTCAGGCATCGGTTCTCTCCACCATGTAGCAAGAATATCGTCTCCAATTCCTCTCTAATGTTCATTTCGCTCGAGTTATTCTCCAAAGACTGTTGAAAAGGTAGAAGAATCGAGGAAGGGTGCAGCTATACTCACCGCACGCGATGAGTTCCGGCGACACGAGGCCAGAGAGATCAGGTTCCTCGCCATACCAGAAGATCCAGAGTTCCTTGGCGGCGGTGAGGGAGAGTGGTGGCGGTGCAGGGGAAGGCGCGATGCCCAGGTCGAAGATGACGGCTCCAGCACCCGTGGCGGTCGCAGGACCGGACGTGGAAGGTGCAGCGGCGACCCGTCGCCACACGCAGAGGATGTCACCCGCGAGGCACCGCGAGAAGCTCGAGAGTACTGGGTCCTCGAGGGGAGTCCCTCCGAAACCGCCTGCCACCTCGCCCCACACGAGCTTCCTCCATTTGATGCCGCAGAGGTCCGTCTACCAATCAAACGTGGACATTAGCCTGCAATTCTCCACCAAATTCTTCATGAAATAGGGTTACAAATATTGCCAATCACTTATGAAGGGTGCGCAGGACCCAGAACCAAACTTCGAGTTGACTTCAGCGACAGTTGCGGAAAAAGTAGGAAACTCCGGGACAAGGACAGAGAGGGCGATACAAAAATTGCAGGAGAGACGAGGACAGGACGATTAGGCTAGCATGATTCTTTTTTCCAGGATATTGAAGCAAAGAAGCAATATTTTCTAATAATTCCGGTGTCAAAATATTCCTTGTACCTTGGCGCATGCCACTGTAAGGCCCGATTTTGGAAAAAGTGTTTGTAAACAAATGTATTGTTGACTTCAGCGACAGTTGCGGAAAAAGTAGGAAACTCCGGGACAAGGACAGAGAGGGCGATACAAAAATTGCAGGAGAGACGAGGACAGGACGATTAGGCTAGCACGATTCTTTTTTCCAGGATATTGAAGCAAAGAAGCAATATTTTCTAATAATTCCGGTGTCAAAATATTCCTTGTACCTTGGCGCATGCCACTGTAAGGCCCGATTTTGGAAAAAGTGTTTGTAAACAAATGTATTGTATAAGAAAAAAAAAAGAAACCATACTTTTATCATTTATAAAGTTTCAAGACCGAAATTGCAAAATCGGGCGTTAGAGTGGCATGCGGAGTGATGTAAAGAATATTTTAGAAAGAGAATCGTGAGAAAATATTGCTTCTTTGCTTCAATATCATTGACAAGAATCATGCTAGCCTAATCGCCCTGTCCTCGTCTCTCTTGCAACTTTTCTATCGCCCTCTCTGTCCTTGTCCCGGAGTTTCCTACTTTTTCCGCGATTGTCGCTGAAATCAACTCGAAGTTTGGTTCTGGCTCCTGCGCACCCTTAATTTGTATGAAAAAAAAAAAAAAAAAAATGTTTTTATTATCATGTATCGGGAAGGGAAGCGTGATATCGCATTAACGCTAGGTTTACAGAGTTTCTTTCATCAGATTTCTAAATCGATAAAGTGTCCAAGAGATCTATCTTTTCCCCTAAACCTAAACAATGTCGCGAATGATATTCGAGCATGGAGTATTCGTTTGAGAACAGATGCGACCGACGACGTGTGACAACCAAGTGCAAATGTAACTGTTACACGGCGCGCATGTAGCTAAAACTGCGTTCCAACATGTGCAACCATCGACGATAAACACATTTGAGAATGCTGCTTGGGTGCGCGCGCACCCAAATAGGCAAGTGCGCGCGCACCTAGCCCAGTGCCTCTCAAACTACACCTAGTCTCCTTCGAAAGTGGACCTTTTGCCCCCCTTTTTTGGAAGGAATGTATTCAATTTCTTTACGTGTACATGGATGCATACAAGCTTTTACGCTACAGTATAAAATATTTTATAGTATACACAGTATGTTCCTGCGTTAGAATTTGAAACAATTTAATTAGAAATAATCTGTTCGATCCAACTGTTAGTAATCTGTTTAGATAAGCAATCATAAAATGTAAGTTACGTATTAGAGATCACTAAGGCTGCGCTGACCAACGTTTCATTATGATCCTGTTAATTACGCATGCATGACAGTGATAATAAGGACGACGTTGATCACGAGAATGATCTCTACAATTTGTAATAGTAGCAGACTTTCGAATTAACAATGTCGGGTTAATGACTACAAGGTACGGTATCGAATACTCGTTGACCGCTGAGAAAGGTCGGTTCTTGAACTTTCACTGCATTTCATTTTCACTTGTCACGCGACACGGCAAATATTTGGTTTAAACCTGAACAGTGAAATTCCGAACCAAACACAATCACGAAAAAAAAAAAAAAAAAACTACGAGTATCGTTTTCCGTTATATTAAAATCTTTGTAAAACATTCTCAACAAGTTCTCAATCAATTACAAATCTCAAATGTAATTTCACACGGTACCTATGACAACGTAAATGGAATTTAGCCTAATAAAAATATCACTCCCAAAGTCCATGAAATTATAATTATTTTTTTATGGACTTTAGTGTAATATTAAACACGAGTAAATATTTATTCCCGACTTTGTTTCGATATTTTAAATTCCCATGCGAAAGAATATTAATTCCTAACCTAGAATATCATTCTTTTCTTGTTCGGGTCATCATCTGTACTACCGCGTTAACGATATCCAATAATAAAACACAATTTGTTTATATCGGGTAGCAGTATCATACACGAATAAATCAGAACGTCGAAATAAACGGTTTCGATCGAGGATGCAGAAAGTATCGCAGACAATGTCGAGTGGTAAAAGAGAATCGATTTCGGAAGCGAGGATGCGATGGCGCCTATCACGTCGACGTAACGAAAGATGTAATCGGTGAACGAAGGCGCCCATCGTAAACGCTACGAGACTGTCAAGCTTCCTGATCAATACAAGCAAGGCGACGTGCAAGGCCGCCCGCGTGGATTCAACTTGCGGATACCTCGTTTCGTTTTACCATACGCACCAACAACTATTCCTATTCCTTCCCTCGCACACACATTTCTTCGATCTTTCTCCCATTTTCCCTTCACTCCTTCAACCACTTCCTTCTACAAGTATATACATAACGCGCCAGACCAGTATCTGAATAATTACAATTAATTAGTTTGAACGTTGAATTTTTGAATTGCTTCGATTCGAGTATGCACCACAGCAAGCTGAATAGTAATAGTAAAAATAGTATAAATAGTAAAATAGAAATTGTAATATAGATCGTACAAAGAGAAATTCGTGATTATCGAATAATTGATATTAATTTGAAAAAATCAGTCTTTGTAGATAAAACAGATTCTTCGTAGATAAAACAGATTCTTCGAAGGCATTTCCATATCACAGTTTTCTTTGGTAATCTTATCCACATAGTAGGTACCACGAGTGTAGAATACGTAACAGTTTACTTTGTATCACTTTTCAAAAACTATTCTCAATTTCCAAACTAATTAATTTTAAATTTACTCGTAGTTTTCATAAACAAAAGATTTTATCGATTGTACTACGTTTCCTCTGGACTCCCAAATCAGAGGAATTTTCTACTTTACCCATTGACTCGTCCCTTTCTTAATGAATTCTTATACATTATTCTATTTATTAAATGAGAAACGTAATTGGCATGCGCTATGAATGAAAAATAAATAATAAATTTCGTTAAGGGGCCCCGATGAAAGGTTGAGAGACCCTGACCAACGTAATCGTTGTTTCGTTGAAGGCTCGATGACACTACGAGCTTGGTATACATACATAAGAAACGTCAACAAGTTCAGTTTACAAAAACAAACAGTTACTTTTTGAGTGTTCGACGCCTCGACGCGACGCTCGATGACGTATCAGTTTTAATCGGTACATCATTGACAAACAACGCCAAAGACTATCTATTACAATCTATCCAACGAAAAAGTAAACAATAAATCTTCCAGCATTTTAATTTATCCTCCTTAAGAGTGGGTCAATGCTAACCCTTATTCCATATTCGATATCAGAATCGAGATAAAAGCCCGTTTTATTCCCGCTTACATCCACCCAACCTTTCCCTTCCCTATTGTTTTGTTTAACGATAGCATACTCTATTAGCAATTTAGCAACCATAGTCTTTCCCGCGATTTCTCTTTACACGACCACAGCTACGCGTTATATTCCACATTTGTACCTTGCGAGCGTGCGTTCCCTTCCAACCATTAATTAAATGCAGTATAGCGCCGCCTAAATGAAATTATTGGGACAGATAGTTCAACGTGTAAAGATAACGATTGTTACAGAGCTTATCAGAATTAATCCAACTCACAGCTCGAGGAGGACGACGACACTGGGATACAATGAGACCAAGCTAGTTTTGTTTTCACGGGTTGTCGACCGCGTGTGGCGAAGGGTCACTCACGCGGGAGCAAACTAAAAAGATTCCTCCAGCATTCGAGGCGAAAAGCACTTATCCGAACATTACAGCACGCTACCTTCGCAGTCATTACATGTAACTTAATTTAATTCTATCGAAACCCGTATTTACACTTCATTTGATTCAACATTCTGTTAGAGTCAATCTTCACGTTCATGTTTATGCAAACCAAATATTCCCTTTCAACCACTAAATTTAATTACATTTATGTAAACTATGTGTACTAATGTGTACTAATTCAAGCTATCTTTAATTCCTCAAGTATCCCAACCATCTATCCACCACCCAAACAATCCTACAACCGTCCTATCATTTTGCACATTATCGAATCTGTCCCTGTGACATTAATTCCATGACTCACTGCATTCGATGAAAGTCACGGAGGCCTATGAACTCGGATGTACGCGGGTCGATAAGTTTCTTCAATTTACGGTTCGTAACACGGACATAGACAGAGCAGCGGTCATTTCTGTTTAGGTATTTTACAATGATCGAAACAAGATCGCGTGGGAAAAGATGGCAGTAGCCGAATTACGAGAGAAATGACGGGTTCGTTCGCGTGACGACAATCTGTTCTGGCGATTCCCCCAAGGTACGCGAAGCACGCGGCTTCTTCGTCGACGAAGTCACTCGGCTAGATTATGCTGAAACTGGTGCTCTTGTGGAAGGAAACAGAAGAAGCCAAGAGAGGGGCAGGAGGGTCTTGACCAGCCTAGGTGAAAGCCTTGCACCGCGAGGACGTGACGTGTTAAGACTACAAGAGAGTTTACACACTGCTCGGTTTTAGCTCACTTTTGCTTCACGCTGACCTCGGAACGCCGCTCTTTTTCCACACAATCCACCCAATTTTCTACTATCCTAACTCTGAATGTCTCTGTAACAAGCTACCTTTGCAGGATATTAAATAAAATTGCAACGAGAAGTATGCTACAACTGCACAGGCTCTCTTGGAATGTGCAGAGAAGAGACGTCATGGGTAATTTTAGTTTGAGAAGGCCCAGAATTCATTTCTACACCTAATTGATTCTAAACTGACTCGATACCCCATTAGTGTCATTATATAAGGTCATATTGTTTGATTATATAAGAGACACAAGCTACGCCTTAACTCTGAGTTTGTAGATGTTCCAATGTCATTGTCGATGCGGATAACAGATTTCCTATGTTGCATTCTTCAAAGAGAATAGCTATGGAATCTCGCATGAACCGTAGAAGGCTACGCAACCGTGTGGATTTCTGTCATTCCAAAGCAAGTTTTGACTTCATTTTCAATAATTGTATCAATTGGAACTAATGGATACTTTTTTAAACAGTTTAAAGTGCGAGAATCTGTGGTATGTGCACCGTATAAGGGTGAGCTGCTATTCGATTGCAGCCAAGTTCCGATAAGTTTTGATAAAACCAAAAGAGTTCTAAGGTAGATTCTAAATGTTACTTAAAATTGTTTAAAAGCTCATCCGATAGTTTTGATTGATGAAACTATTAATGTGACTGATAGTAAGGTAGTATAAAAAGTAATAAAACTATTGAAAATGAAGACGAGACTCTTAATTATTTATGAGCTTCCAGTTTCACGCAGACTCGTTCATTTGTTATTCGAACGCGTAAAGTTAAAGAGCTATTCAGAGACATGGTCCGATCGCACGTGAATTTCAGGCATTCTTGAAAAAACTGAGAAATCGACACGACAGGAAAATCGGAGTCAACGTTCACGGAACTCTCTTGGTCCTCGAAATGGAGCCACAGCTACGCTCCAGACGGGTCGTTTTTATTTTCGTAACGTCCTGTATACAGGTAAAAACGTGTAAAGTAACAGAAATATTGGAGCGTGTAAAGGCAAAGAAATATTTAGATACAACCTCCGATCACGCTTGATCCATTGTTTAAAAATTCAGGAATCGATTCGACAGGAAAATCCTCGGTAAAGGTTCGCGAAATTGTGTCTTCATCCTCGAAACGGAGCCACGTTCCAGAGCTACGTCTACGCTCCTGAGGGGTCGTCTATATTTTCGAAAGGTCCTGCATACAGGTAAAAACGTCCTTAAGAGTGTCTCGATCGGCGGTTTGTCGTGTATACATATATCGCGGGCACGTCGCGTTCGACGAAGAGGTGTTCCTAGGCTCGACGGACCAGGACGGACCTGGACAGACGAGGACTTTCGAACGGTGAAAACAATGTCTGACACAGTTTTCTGGCTCGGTCGAAAGGCGAAAGGAATGTTACGAGGCGCGATCTCGTTAGTAGATGAAAACGTCGCGCCTCCAGCCGTATTCTCGATCGCAACGTTGCAAATGGACAAGGTGCACCTTGCGCATTCGTAATCGAACTATATATTCGCGATCAGAGGATCTGTTACCGGTTCTCCCTGCAGCAACCTCCTTAATTCTCTCACGCGCGGAAAACTCAGGGCCGACGTGAATCAGGCGTGACATTGGGTCGCATAACAAACTTCAAATCTCACTGACGCGCGCGCGCGCACGCACGTCAGTGCACCTATTCACGAACCATATATGTATTCGCGTATTATATACGTGCATGCACCTAAGAAATCTATAGATATAAAAATTTATATGCATTGTATACGGTTGATGCACGCGTACGCGTATATATACCTGTATATACACGTATATTCGAGTGGGGAGGGGAGGGGAGGGGAGTGCCGCGATACACAACACCGACGTCGACAACGAACGATCGAGCACTGCCCACGGGAATTGTCCGATATATAGGTTAACCCGGGCGACTTGTGCTCGGTCGGTTAAAAGCAACCCTTAACTAACTAACCAACGACTCGCATCCCGTCCGACACAGCTCGAGAGCATCTTTGCTAGAATCAGCAAACAGACAAGGTACGGGGTCCCCGACTCTTGGTAAGAGTGGGCTCACTCGATCACTCACCAGTGCGAAGAAATTTGTGTGGCAGTCCTCCAGGCTAGCGCCGTTCGTTTGATGCGACGGATGCGTCATGGTTTCTCCATCGTAAGCCGTACACTCATTAGCAACACTTCTCGCGGCGACGCGCCTCTCTCAGCCCCGAAAATCACACGGCGAGGCCGCTATTATTCGAGAACATTTAGGAGGGTTTTCACTTCTCAATGGCGACCGTAAAATGGCGGACGATGGGAAACAACAAGCGCAGCCGCCCGAGGCGCCCCCTACCGCTCGCACGCCTAGTTAGCTTCGACTTCAACGTCGAGGGAGAAGATGGCGGCGCTCATCAGGCATGGTTTACTCGCGAATCTCGCGAAATGTACATCCTCGCTTCTCGCCGTCAACACGGTTAGTATGAAAACACTTTACGTACACTTTTCGATCGTCACCATCGCGCACCACTCCATCACGGCCGTGAGATTGTTTAATTTCCAACGAACGCTCGCTAACGAGACCGCCGTCATTTTACAGACGAGCCTGCGACGCGACGTGACGCGATCCAAGAGCAAGTTCAAGATCAAGCATCCGAAAAAGACCTTTCAGATCGAAAACCAGTCTCTCGCTGCCAAAGGGTAAGTAATTTGCTTACTTTGTGGACGAATACTGGCCAAATATTCGCGTTACGTCTCGCCGCTCGTTAACTGGCAGAGGACACACTGCGGCCATATTGCCGTTTGCCACCTCTCCCGCGCGACACAGCCAATGGACGAGCAGAGTTGACAGCTTGCCAGGGCTGACGCGCGCACCTGCGGCGCCCCTCGTTTCTCACCTACAACTCCGACTCATTTTTCGTTTGATACGTGGGATTTAGGAGTCGATCGAGAATATTGCAGTATCGAAAGTTGACAGGAGTAGTTCGACTATGTTTACTGGATATCGCTTGAAAAATAACACTATCATTTATCAAAATTGAATACGATCGAATTTTCGAACGTGAAGATACGTGACGTCAAAATGGAATCGAAAGTGGATAATGGACGTATTTTTTATTACTTGACTATTTTAAATTTCATTTATGATTGTTAATTGGAAATAAATCGATCTAGAAAGAGAAAATGGTTCCGAGGAACGATACTGTGTTTCGAGACTAAATTTTGTTGGAAAATAATCTCGGTGTTTCGATCATAGAATTTTGACCCTTCTCGAGAGAAAATGAAATATGTACACAAACGATCGTAAGATTTTAATGTAAAATGGTGTGAATAAAATATCATCCAAAATTGATACCAATCCTTAACTTACGTTGAAATATGTACATCTAATTTCTCGATTTTTTTATTTGAAAGCTGGAGAAGGGATTTTAACACCATTTAGAGACTGTAATTTTTAATAATTACTCGAGTAATAAACTAACGACATTCGCGTCAAAGATTCGATATCTTTATTCGCATTGCATAGATCATTCAAATTCATGTTGGTCCAAGCAACTCGATACATTTTATTTTCAAATGTAACGTCATGTTCCATTTTGATATTGCTTGGATCAACTACCGTGCAAGTGTACGAAATATCAATTTTCAACTAGCAAATTCCAAATGGTACTCAAGTATCGAGTACATTCAGATTTGTATCTGTAATTTTGTGTACTGAATTGGATTCCACCTTCGCGTGTGACGTAACGGCTGTACCCTTTTGTACCGCTACACTTTCGTGTTGATCGTGATCAAGTCGAAAAAATGATCATTCGTGCATTTTCTCTTCGACACGTTACAATGTGAGACAAATTAAATTCTTAGATTCAAACAAGTAGCTACTGCAAGTTCTATTATGGAGAACATTTTTAATAACCATATCAGGTGCTTTTGTAGTGCCGGGGTTTTTACTTTCTCGATTTCGTTCCTGGCCAATATTAGCCATAACTGTTCCTGAGAAAATACAACTGGGGGCAGCACTGTACGGTCGTTGGACATCGATCTTGTCCGTTCTCTTTCCCTTCGCTCCTCTTCCACAGGAAGCCTCTCTTTCGTCCAGTGAAATTTCATGCACCATACGAAAAGTTTGGCGCGAGATAATCCAAAGATGATATTGATTTTCGCGTGAAATCAATGACCATCTGCGAAAATGGTTTTCAGAAAAACTACTAGTAGCACAGAAAGTCCCAATCCTATGTATCTTTCGGAGAAAAGCTTCAAAACTATTTTATACCCCTCTTGCTATTAAATGCAGCCTTCTCTAAATGACACGACTAAAAATACTACAAAAATCGAAAATTAAAAATGAATTACTCCTCGGCCACTTGAATTCATTATACATACAATAATTGATGCCAATTCGAAAATTGAGACTCAACGTTCAAGATTTCGAAAATCGTTACATTTTCTTTCTTTTCGTAAAAACTTGCGTTTTTCTAACTCCTCTTATTTTGTAGAATAATGGTTAAACAATTAATCGATCCGCGTTTGCGGTTTGACCAACAAATAAATTACATTGCTTTTCATTGACGTTGGCACAAGTAACGATTGCTTTATGAAAAACTCTTGAAAATGAATATTTTTTATTGTAATATTCAAAGAATAACCACGTGTTAAATTACTCGTAGAACAGGGATGCAAATAAAATAATTTCCTTAACCTTTCTCAACTCCAGCATAAACAATATCGAAAATCGATCGAGAAATTTCTACGCCACATGAATAATTATTTCTAAGTCAAAATTACGACATCTAGCGTTTCGTTCGAATAAATTTTTGATTTTTACGATTTGTAGAGTTCAAGCAAAAGAAAATTGAAATTTCACGAGTAATAACATTGCACACTCGTTCGTAAAAATTAACTTAATCTCTAAATGTTCGATAATACATCTGAACTAAAGAAAAATGCAATGTACAATCCTGTTTCAGATTTCTGAGATATCAGAAAGCGTATAATCCACCTGCGAATGTGTCCGATCAAATAGATCAGATTTGCAGGGATCAAGCAATTACAACGGACAGCGACACGAAAATTGAGGACCCCCTGCAGCGTTTCAACCTTTTCTTGGCATGCGAACAGGAGTTTCAACATTCCATACCAAACTCTGTACTATGTTCCATCGAAACAATTGGTGAGCATTTTGTACTAGCTGTTTGTAAACTTTTTTCTATATTATTGGCAGTAAATTGATCCTTGGTCACCGATACACTTTATGCTCCAGGTAATTTGAAAGAATATTACCAAACACCAGTAGGTAACTGTAACCCACTGGATGCGATGCAAACAATGGACTTACCAAAGAATTTACACATTAATTATGAATATCACCGGTTCCATCCTGGTGAGTTGGCTTTAGTGTTGCGTATTTTGTTGGTTTTCTTTTATGTTTGAATCTATGCTTTGCTAATAATGTTGTTTTAGATACGGACACTATGTTTGGAGGAAAGACAGCATTCCCAAAGAGCTCCACTATCGTAACTGGTTTAACATATAAGAAGAAATATCCGGGACACCAACAGGAGAGTCCATATCTGAAACTACTTCTTAAAATTTAAGTACTGATTTAAGTAAAAATTGACGTTTTGTATATTTAGTATATTACATTGAAAGGTCAATAAACATGGTTATATTCATCTATCTTTTGTCTAGGATTTTTTTGGACTGAAAATGAGTAAACCTCTATTAAAATTAAGTGTATTTTATACGAAAAAAGTAGTAATCAATTTATATACGAAATGTATATTAAAAATAGACTTGGTACTAGTGGCGTCATCGGCGGCAAAACGCCCAAGCTTGTAGCGGAGATAGTTTCAACTGTCGCGTTAATATTTATTTAATTTGGCAATAATTTTTTAATCCTTTACAAAGTGTCGCTATCTAGCGGCAACAGTGGCAACTATCTCCTCAACAAACTTGAGCATTTCGCCACGGATGGTGCCACTAATGCTAAACAGCGCCCCAGGGAGGGAAAATGTATAAATTCAAATTTATTAAAATTATGCATAAACAATATTATTCCTTTTCTCATTCTTACGAATTAATTAAATTTCTAGAACATATATATTAACATTACAATAATTAAGAATGTTTGTAGATATATATACACTACATAAAATCATATATTTTACATAGAAATACGTTGAATATAAAAAGTATTGGAAGACTTTCTCATTTGCATTGTGATATGTATACAATTTACTTAATTTTTATATGATTTTCACTTACTTGCAACGGTTTCGATCGTTCCGCGTGTGTATGTATTAAATTAAGAAGTATATTCGTAAAATTGTACTCATTATTCGTAACAAACGGCGCCTATTTCGATATAAAAACTTTGCTCAGACTTTCCAATGTCTCGCAAAGCGACGTCTATTATAGGCAACCTTACAGGTTTATCTGTTTTGTATGAAATTATGGTCTTGCCCCACTCTTCCATACGCGACTATAGAAGAAAATATATATATATATACAGGGTGTCCCAAAAGTCGGGGAGGAGCCGGAAATGGGGAGTAGCTGAGACGATTCTGAACAACAATTTCCTTTGTGAAAATGTCGGGTGGGGCTTCGTTAAGATCCGGACCAATCAGAGCGCGCGTAGAGGCCACTCTAGCGGTCTACACGCGCTCTGATTGGTCGGGGTTTTCTCTTAATATCTCCTCAATGAAGTCCTGTACAACATTTTCGCCAAGGAAAAAGTTGTTTCAAATCACCTCCACTCTGTATATACAGGGTGTCCCAAACACGTTGTAACACCTTGAAAGAGGTGTTTCGGGAGGTGATTTGAAACAACTTTTTCCTTAGCGAAAATGTTGTCGGAGGCTTCGTTAAGGAGATATTAAGAGAAAACCCCGACCAATCAGAGCGCGCGTAGACCGCTGGAGCGGCCGCGGTAGCGAAGGCTACGCGCTGGCGGCCGCGCTTGTACGCGAACAAGTGACTCGACGTGCATCGAAGGACATTGACGACGCTGCCGCCTAGCGCGTAGCCTTCGCTACCACGGCCGCTCCAGCGGTATACGCGCGCTCTGATTGGTCAGTGTTTTCGCTTAATATCTCCTCAACGAAGTCTTGTACAACATTTTCGCCAAGGAAAAAGTTGTTTCAAATCACCTCCACTCTGTATATACAGGGTGCCCCAAAAACGTTGTAACACCTTGAAAGAGGTGGTTCGGGAGGTGATTTGAAACAACTTTTTCCTTAGCGAAAATGTTCTCCGAGGCTTCGTTGAGGAGATATAAACGGAAAATCCCGGACCAATCAGAGAGCGAGGATGTCGGATTACCGCCCGCGGTAGGCGTGGGCTGCGCGCTAGGCGACCGCCCTTCGCCTGTATACTCGCGCTCTGATTGGTCAGTGTTTTTCGTTACCACGGCCGCTCCAGCGGTATACGCGCGCTCTGATTGGTCGGGGTTTTCTCTTAATATCTCCTCAACGAAGCCCCATCCGAGATTTTTGCAAAGGAAAAAGTTGTTCAGAATCGTCTCAGCTACCACCGGCTCCTCCCCGACTTTTGGGACACCCTGTATATATATCGTAACAGGTTTAAAAATCTTATCACGTTATAATCTAAAATAATCACGTTGTAATCGAATTACATACCTTGCAGTCATCCATTATCATTTCGTATCTGAGACGTTGATTTCCACGCGGAGTCAATTCCGCGTCATTCCATGCCAACAGTTTCATACCTTTCCTGTACGTCTTTCGTTCGGAATCGAAATAAGCGACGCTCTTTTTACAGTAGTACGTTACGTTTTGATAAGAATACTTTGATAACAATTGTAGAAAGCTAATCTGATTACTGTCTGCTTTATAAGTTATCTAAAAGAAAACAGAAAATAAGTTTACGTAAACGTAGGAGAAAGTATCGGTGGTAATGTAATTAAACACACCTTCATTCCATCCTCTATCTCGCTGAGCCAAGTTTCCTGTTGCTCGGTAATGTACGTAATTTCTGGAGAACGCGTCGGGTTTGCTAATAAACACGTTGCATGGGTCTTTGCCTCGCAGTAAACTAGAATCGCGTCTCTGGGGTCACCTTCGTTTGGATCCACCCAGTATTCTCCTACGGAAACAATATTTTCACAAACAATTCTACAATAACAGACGAAGCTTTCGATATGTACACTAACCGGAAACTTTGTCTGGATAAGCCACGAAAAGATCGCGACAAGTCTTGGCTGGCGATTGTTTTTCCCCATCCGGCTTTATGAATTTCTGGAACGAAGATTTCAGCTGCTTGTACGCTTTCGAGATTACTTCTCGTCTCTCTTCCTCCGTCATCTCTGGACTAAATATTCTGGGAGGTTCGTCGCCAATGAGAGGATCAGGGCCTTTACTTTGACCTTGCCCTAAGCGAATAACAAGAATGGTTAGTCGAGAATAATTAGAATGATTACAGTGTTAATTACGCAGTAATGTTGTGTCGTGTTGTTACTAAAAATGTAAATATGCACCTAAGAGAGCAGCTAGAGAGGCAGCATCGTATCCCAATCCAAGCTCACCAGGTGGACCTGGAGGACCTGGAGAACCAGGAGGTCCCGGAGGTCCATGGTGACCTTCATCGCCTGGAGGACCTTTTGGTCCCGGATTGCCGGTCAGTCCAATCGGTCCTGGGCTCCCATCTTTTCCAGACGGTCCTCTAGGACCAGGTTCTCCATCTTTCCCAGGAATTCCAGGAAATCCAGGTATTCCTTTCTCTCCTGGCAGACCAACAGGTCCAGGAAGGCCTTGGAGTCCAGTAAACCCTCGATGTCCTTTGATACCTTTCTGTCCTTCCTCTCCACGGTCGCCTTTGGGTCCTTCCAGTCCAATAGGTCCTGGTTTTCCTCTGGGACCCTTAGGGCAGAAGTATATGCATATTTATGAATTTTTACTGTTCAAACTAAACGTCGTACGAACAAGCTGTAAATAGAAAAAAGTTTCGTCTTATCATTCTCTAATATTTCGTTGATCAAAGAGTTACCAGGAATCTGCACAAAACTAACTTGTTGTCCTTCTACACCTTGCGGTCCTGTTTCGCCTTTTAGTCCTCTTTCTCCAACAGGTCCCGGAGCTCCTGCTTGACCAGGTGATCCCTGAAAATCAAAATTACTCACAGCTCTGGTTAAAACGTGCGTCGAATATATCAACAGCTTACTGGTAAACCCGGTGGACCGGTCGATCCTGGTTGTCCAACCGTTCCAGGAGGTCCTTTATCTCCAGGTCGGCCAGAGATTCCAGGAGGTCCTGGTTTGCCACTTGGTCCCTCTGGTCCTATTTCGCCAGGAGATCCCGCTGGTCCAACTGGCCCCACCAATCCAGGGGATCCCGTAGGGCCTTCTGGTCCTGGTTTCCCAGGTACTCCACTCTCACCCTGCCACGTTATTTTCAATGAATATAAAAAGAAACTAGAAAATGAACGCACGCCATGAACTTACAGGTGCACCACGCATTCCTCTAGCTCCTACAGGTCCAGATGGACCTGGCAAACCTGGCAGGCCTCTCTCGCCAGGTGCACCTTGGGGTCCTATGGGACCAGGTAGACCTGGTTGTCCTTGGGAACCACTGTCACCTTTATCTCCGTCGATTCCAGGCAGACCTGGGGCTCCATTAGGTCCAGGACTTCCAGGTCGTCCTGTTTCTCCAAGATTGCCCTTGATACCTGGCAATCCCTGGGCTCCCGGAGGTCCTGTCGGACCTGCTGGCCCCTAATTAAATTGTACATTTTCAAATTCTATCACGTGTACCGTGTACGCGAGTAGTATTCGTTATCGACTGTCTACAAATAGAAGCTTACTGCTACTCCAGCTATTCCTGGTACCCCAGGAGGTCCCATCATTCCAGCCTCGCCTCTAGGTCCAGGCTCACCCCTTACTCCCTTGGCTCCAGTCAGTCCAGTTAATCCTTGCAGTCCAGTTTCCCCAGGACTACCTGCATTTCAAAAATATACCATGTTCAGTAATCCTATGATTCTCTCTTTTCTTTTCTTTTCTTTTCTTTTGTATATTATTATATGTATGTTACCCGAAGGACCGGGACTTCCTTGATCCCCTTTCGAACCAGGATATCCACGATCTCCCTTCAACCCTGGCAGGCCAACGAGTCCTTGCGGTCCTGGGAAGCCTTGTGAGCCTTGCAAGCCTTGAGGCCCTCTATCTCCAGGACTACCAGAAGCTCCAGTCTCTCCCGGAGGACCCGGGGAGCCAGGATCTCCTCGTTCTGCTGGCTCGCCTGGGGGACCAGGGGGACCAACCTGACCTTGCGGTCCACGCTCTCCGATTCGTCCTGAAAGAAATATTTCAACCTCTCCTTGGTTTCTACATATTGAACAAAATCAACATCGACGCTCTTGACACTTTCGTTTCGTAAGATTCTATTTTATACCAACAAAAAGGTCCAAGATGTTTGATATTTCAGCATAATAAATAAACTAATTCTCTTTCAACACCCAACCTGAAGGTCCTTCAGGCCCAACTGGCCCAGCAGATCCTCGCTCTCCTTTAGGACCAGCTTCACCGGAAGCACCTCGAATTCCCGGCAGTCCTACCAATCCAGGAGGACCTTGGAGGCCCCTGTCTCCTTTAGGTCCTTGCAATCCCTACGGTTCAACGAAACTTGT
>NC_071984.1:2052945-2097465 GCF_026283585.1 Hylaeus volcanicus | reverse complement strand
ATTCGTGTCATTGTTCTCTAAGAGAAGATATATATTTGTTTAAAAATGAACCTCTACGCAAGAATGTCCATTTGAATGTCCAGTAAAGATCGTCCCGCAGTCAAAGAGTTAATAAAATAAATCTTACAGGAGGTCCATCCAATCCTTGCGTTCCTCGATCTCCTTTTGGTCCTGCTACTCCTGGCAGCCCTGCCTGTCCTCTTTCGCCAGGGAATCCTCGTTCTCCTCTATTCCCAGGCATTCCAGAGACACCAGGTGCTCCTTGAATGCCTGGTTCTCCATCTTTTCCAGGAGTGCCTGGGCTGCCAATTCCACCTGGAAAGCCCTAATCATATCAAATTATTTAACGACAGTGTGACGTGGTTGTTTGTTATATCTACGAAGCACGAATTTACGAATTTCTTCCGCAACGCATGTGACTAGTATACCTGGAAGCCTCTGGGACCAGGAGCGCCTGGGGGACCCCGTTCACCGTCTGCTCCTGATGGTCCAGGCGAGCCTTGAGGTCCTGGCGCTCCTTCCTTGCCTGTGTCACCTCTGGGACCAGGTGCTCCAGGGTTTCCCGGCTCTCCAGCTTTGCCAGCTTCGCCCTTTCGATAAGTACATTTTTAATAAAAAAGCAGATCTGTAGAGCTTGGTAATAAATAAAATTAAAAGAAAATTAATGTGTTCAGTACAGGATATCCTTTTTCCCCTGGGAAACCCAAGGGACCAGGCAAGCCTTGCAATCCGGAAGGACCTTGCTCGCCAGGTTTCCCATCAGCGCCTTGAATCCCACGTTCTCCTGGATTACCTGGCTTTCCAGGAGCGCCTGGACGTCCCATCAATCCACGAACACCCTGTAAAGTTATTATTATATTATAGTTATATTTATTCATTATTATTAGGGTATCGTTATAGGCTACTATTATACTCTATATATTATTTGTCGCGATTTCAAATGAAGAAGTAATCTCTAATATTCTCTCTAATATTCCTTTTTCTTAGTATAACAATAGAAACCTGTAATCCAGCCGGTCCTGGTCGACCAGGATCCCCTGTAGCACCCTTCGGTCCAAAGGGACCAATCGGTCCACGATCTCCAGTCTGACCTAACGAAAGCAGAATGATCGCACTCCGAGGATAACGCACAATAACACGTGGTAATGCATAACAAACTCTCGCAACTCCAATTACGACAACGTTACGATACCTTTGGGTCCAACAGGACCGTCAGGACCGGGGAGACCCGGTGCGCCAGGTGTTCCGCGTTCGCCAGCGGAACCAGGCGCACCAATCGGACCGCGCATTCCTCTCTTTCCTCGCTTCCCCTCGTTTCCGGGAGGACCTGGCAAACCACGTGGCCCTGGTGATCCCGAGTCACCCTTGACTCCCGAGTCCCCTTTAAATCCCCTCTCGCCGGGGTGCCCCTAAAAATCAGTGTCATAAAATGATCGATGTAAATCGACCGAGAGACCGACGCTCTTAAAACTGTCCATTTTGGATGAAATGTTGTGTTTTGGATGAAATGTACAAACTATTGGAAGCTGCAAATATTTATATTTATATGCATATGTATATCAAAATTGGCATTTACAGGCATCCCTTTGATTCCTGGAGTGCCAGGATTGCCAGGTATCCCGGACTGTCCTCGAGTTCCAGGGATACCAGGGACGCCAGTTGAACCAGGCGCCCCTGTGCTTCCTTTCTCTCCGGGTATTCCATCCTTTCCTTGAGGGCCCTGGGGGCCTGATTCGCCAGGTTGTCCTGGCCGACCGGTTTCTCCTGGAGGATAAGAAAATAGTAAATACAGAATGTTAATACTTTCGAAACGTTAATAGATGCGAGGACACACCTCGAGGGCCTTGTAAACCTTGGCTCCCAGTCGGTCCCGGTGCTCCTTGGTCTCCTTTCGCACCAGGATTGCCTGGATATCCAGGAGGTCCTGACTTACCTACTGCGCCCTAGAAGAATCCTGTATCGGTCGCTGGACAGTAAAGCTGTTGCGTTTACAATTATTTCACTTACAGGCTGTCCGGGTGCTCCAGAAATTCCATCCACCCCTCTGATTCCTGGAGGTCCTGAAGGACCCTCTCTACCCCTTTCGCCACGAGGACCTGCAGGACCCTGTCCCAACAACCACTTCCTAATAAGCTATCTATTCTGCTGGCACAACAGTCGTTTCACAGTCCATGTTTGTACATTTATATATTTCATTATCGATACTTGCCACAGGACCAACAGGTCCCATAGGTCCTGGCGAGCCTACAGACCCCTTCTCTCCAGATACTCCTTGTTCTCCTTTCGCTCCGTCCAATCCTGGAAAGCCACGATGTCCTTTCACACCCGGAAGTCCAGGCATCCCTGGGAGACCTCTCGAGCCAATTGGACCAGGCGATCCTGCTGGACCTGGCTCTCCATCTTCACCTGTGCTACCCTGATCAAAGTGCATTTATATCTCTAAATAAACACCGACAAACATAAACTAATTGGGATGGAACAATTATTGGAACGCTTAGATATATGAAATAATATTTCATTGAAATTCCACGTACATCTTTCCCTGCCAAGCCTGGCGATCCTTGAGGTCCTGGAGGGCCTGGAGGACCAGCTGATCCAGGTTCACCAGGCTCTCCGCGTACCCCTTGAAAACCCTGTGGCCCAGGTGGACCAGGCGGACCTATGGCACACGTAAAACTGTCGATGAGATTGAAAATTGAATACATTAGTATTATACTGAATACATTACAGAGTGTTAATCCACAGCGGATGGATTTTAAGGAAGAATAATTCGAAGAAGAAGGGTACCTGGTGAACCACGTGGTCCCACGGGGCCCACTTGAGTCTGCAGGTAAGTTTCTGGACCATACAACGGTGCTGCTGCTCCGGTTGGGCCTTTGTCTTGAGTTGCTTGCGATAGGGCCAGTTGTTGATAGTACATCGACACCTGTTAGTAATCGTTAATATTAGTAATCATTAATATTAATAATCATTCATTCGCTCTTCTATCTTTCTCGATGAACTGTTCGATGAATATTTACGTCAGGAACGGATCCTGGTGGTCCAGGAGGCCCTGGGAATCCAGGTGATCCAGGTTGTCCAGGGAATCCAGCGTCACCTGGACGCCCGGCGTCGCCAGGTCGACCAGGCTCACCCTAATCGATATATTAATACCGTGAAAAGCGATTCTTCTAATTATTCAGATAACAGAGTTTCTAGTGAAATATTTACCCGGGGACCAGGCACTGCTACAGAATTTATTTGATTACTTTCACCAGGTGAGATCTCTGTTGGCGACTGACGAAACCAAAGCAATATTATTTAACATCGTACACATCTTTTTGTTACATGTATCTTTGCACTTTTTACTATTTTTCACACTCACTGGGTAGGTTCGATCTGGATAAGTTCGATCTGGATAGGTTCGATCTGGAGTGGTGTTTGGATCATCAGGCAAATCTGCGTTAAGCAAGATTCGTGTTCGTATGTTAATGATATTATAGCAATAAACATAGAAACATGATTAAACATAAAATCGAGTACCTTGACGAAAGAATCGAGTCGGCGTTGGCGTTGGCAAGTCTGTGGCCAATGCTGTCCTATAAAAGGATCCTGATCCTTCCGCAGGCGACTCACCTCTGTCTTTACACAGTGTTTAACAATTATTTATATATATTAATAATTATGGTAGCTTCGCTCTAGTCCTATAATCACTTTGCAATGTAGCATCGTGTCGCAAAGTATTGTTATTATACCGAATTAATGAACTTGCATCGAAGTTTAAGGAATACTCGATGTTTCGGTGAATTCTTTCGTGGACCTTACCTGCTTAAGATAACTTACCTGTGCTACCAACGCCAGATGATGTTACAGGCAACGAGGTAGTTATGGTTGCTGTTTCTAAACACAAAAATGCGACGACGAATATATATATTAAAATATCATTATTTCACAGTGGGATAGAGTTTTAAACAAAACTAACAGGTAGACAGACACTGGAGAATTAACAAAATTATTCCCTAAAAATGTTAGCCCTTTTAAACTATTCTTTTTTATAGGTCTTTTAAAAGTACCACCACCTTCAAGTAACTACGCGCTGGATATTGCACGGATATTGTTCTACTGTTTCGAATTATCCATTGAAATTCTGATAATATCCTGTTCGATAATTGACTAACAGGTAGACAGACGCTGGAGAATTAACAAAATTATTCCCTAAAAATGTTAGCCCTTTTAAACTATTCTTTTTTATAGGCCTTTTAAAAGTACCACCACCTTCAAGTAACTACGCGCTGGATATTGCACGGATATTGTTCTACTGTTTCGAATTATCCATTGAAATTCTGATAATATCCTGAAACGATAATAGTAGTTGTAATGCTCTGTCTCGCTGTGGATCGTTGGAACGCGACGTTAGAATCTACTCAATCTACTGGAATTAATACAACCGGAAAGCGCACCGCGTATCGGCTAATAGGCTACAATAAAAACCTTAGTTTTTATCAATTAATACAATTGATTAATTGCATCATACCAAGTGCTAATTGGAACGTCCGATTCGAGACTTCCGATGTCGCCTGGGTTATTAATACTTCCTTTGATCGCTCATTATTTCATGCAACGAATGTAAGGAAGAATCAATGTGACAATTCCGTTTCTCCTTTGTTCCAAAGGAGAAATTGTATTATCGATAGACTTTCATATGTAATATAATACGATCTTCGATATTCCATGATTCGTTCATCGATTAATAATAATAATAATAATAATAATAATAATAATAATAATAACACGCAAAAGTCACAGGAATTTATAATACTCGCTATTACATGTTAACACAGTATTGTATCATACGATACGTAACATTACTAACTCAAATGCTCTATAATTAACTTATCAACACATGTGGCACACGTGTTCCTATTCGAGTACTCGAACTATGGGCGACACTTCGACGTCCCACATCGCAATTATTTCATGCTAAATCATCGTGTTTAACTGCCACCCCACAATTTCAACTATAATATGGACTAGAATCTGGTTTCCATGCTAACCCATTGGAATTGGATCAAATTGCCCGATAATAACAGACAACGAATAATAGAGCAAGAAGAAAGTTTAACATTCCTCTATTCTAGGACGTACGAACTCTACTTTTATTGAAAATGCAGAAAGTTTAAATAGATGCAAGAAATAAATATAAGAAAGTAGCCATACGACTGCGGAGGAAACCCCTTTTGATCCTCTGAAAGTTGAGCAGAGATGCAAGGAGGGTTGCATACCGAAAGGGTGACTGAAACTAAAACTATACCGAATGTGTGTTGTTCAAACTGCGAACGTTGTAGAACGTTGAAATAAATGCAAGAAAATAGGAAAGAAGATAAGAAAGTTGAAATAAATAAACGAGAAATTGTCGCTCCCTGTAGCTACATGGTTTTCGTGCGAAGCCCCTCGACACTCTCCGAAAGTTGCGCAGGCATGCAAACACGGCTGCCTACCGAAAGGGGTGATCCCCCTAAAACTGAACGCACACCCGTCTACGATATCTCTGCGATTAGAATTTATTTAAAAACAGAAGATTGACCTCCCCTACCCATTCATTTTCCCTCGACATTCCTCTATTCTAGGACATACGAACTCTACCAGTCGCGTTTATTGAAAATGCAGAAAGTTCAAATAGATGCTAAGAAATAAATATAAGAAAGTAGCCATACGACTGCGGAGGAAACCCCTTTGATATCCTCTGAAAGTTGAGCAGAGATGCAAGGAGGGTTGCATACCGAAAGGGTGACTGAAACTAAAACTATACCGAATGTGTGTTGTTCAAACTGCGGAACGTTGTAGAACGTTGAAATAAATACAAGAAAATAGGAAAGAAGATAAGAAAGTTGAAATAAATGCAAGAAAATAGGAAAGAAGATAAGAAAGTTGAAATAAATAAACGAGAAATTGTCGCTCCCTGTAGCTACATGGTTTTCGTGCGAAGCCCCTCGACACCCTCCGAAAGTTGCGCAGGCATGCAAACACGGCTGCCTACCGAAAGGGGTGATCCCCCTAAAACTGAACGCACACCCGTCTACGATATCTCTGCGATTAGAATTTATTTAAAAACAGAAAATTGACCTCCCCTACCCATTCATTTTCCCTGGACGGTTTAATTCTTGTTCAGCAGGTTTTTTAACAGTTTAACACTCACCATTTTTGTCTTCGTAATCATCGTAGCCGTAGTAGTCGTAGTCGTAATCGCCGTTGGCGGGTTGTTGAGCCTGCAGCGGTTTCGATCGCTGTTTCCTGAGTTTGGTCCTGACGGAATGAACCTGTGGCAGAAGAAGCTGAACCACGACGAGGGACGCGGCCAGCAGGAGGGCCCTGGGCCCCATGAGGAAGTGGAAGACTACGAAAAGCCAGCAATGCAATCCTAGAGCCAGCTCGGCTTCGTCTGGAAGCTGAGGGCGACTAGACTTACGACAACCAGCGTATCATCTATTTAGCAGATGCTTTGCAACTCAGGGGAGGTCATCATCCTCCGTTTTACGATTCTAGATGCACTCCCACTGCCTGGAGCCTTCGTCTCCATCCCTCCTCTTTCATCTATATCCCTTTCTTTCGATGTATGTTTTTACATCGATGACATTTCCTGGTTTCCCACTTGACACGGTTCAACGTTTTCCGTCGTTGCACACAAAACCTAATCTTCAAACTTCAAGTTTATTCCAGCTTGCGTTAATTAAAAATTTAAACAATTATATTAGAATTACATTAGACATTTGAATAACAAACGGTATTTTTGTCCAACAGTATTTTCAGGGGTAAACAGTATTTCCACGGGGGACAGTATTTTCAGGGGTCAACAGTATTTTACTTATACTTCAGTTTCTTTTTTTTTTTTAATTGATAACAATATAATTCTATTATATTCCTACTATAGTCACCTGAAAAATTTCTTTAAAAGTTTGTTTAAACGTAATCGACCACGGAATATTTTCTTTTGTAACGTAAAATATAATTCTATAATAAATTATCGATATGTACGATATTTTGATATATATCAATATTTTCACTAGTATCCTTCATGTAAAATGATACATCGTGAAAAAAGTGTAACACCGAATAGTATTGCGCTGGCCCAGTTGCACTATTAGAAATAGTGGCAGTTCTGATTTATAGTTGGTCGTAACGAAGCCAGAGACGCGGTCCAATGTAGCTTATTACGGTTAACGCTTTGTAAAGTAAGTCGCGGTCCGGGAATGCGGCCAAAACGATGATTGTCATTTAATAAACTTATTAAGTGAAAACGACGCATCTCTGTATCGAGAGTAGTCTCGCAGAACTGGCTAATAAAAATGAGGAACAACTACTAACTGGGTCGACGGACTGGTTGCATATTCTGTGAATTGGATTCGTGTTTGAGCGTGTCGACTCATTTATTAATTGACATCATCGTCGTTGCCAGTTTTGTGCAACGAATGCCACTTCGAATATCAACTTTAATCGACTTATAATTAAACTTGTATTATAAGCAAATTTTATTACATCGTTGTATTAACAAATCAGCGTTTGAAAAAAAAAAGTTGTTTTGAAACGACACGATCATTTCTTATAGTTATAATTAATAGCAACTACGACCAACATATTTGAAATGTTCGCTGCACGGGACACCCTCCTGTTGTAAGAATTACTACGATATGTATTAGTGCAATGAGAATGAAATTCTTTATTATTTATTAGACAACATTGTACAATATAAAAATATCAAGACAATTTCAGATCTACAAGATTTGCCACCGTATCGATTGAGACATCAATTTGCTCCTAGAATTCCGATCCAACGATTTCAATTGATTAACGTTCAGAAAATATATTCATGCGATATTATAGACACTCGATACACGCATAGATACATCTATATACGTTAAACACCATAAGGAGTCGGTAAGTGATTTTACAATGAGTATAATACTATAACTGTATCGATAGTAATCGCGGGAAATGTAACTGTAGTAGGACTATACTGGAATGAATAAATTCTGATAAATGCCACAGACTAAAGATGTACCTCCACGAAACGCAGCACTGATTATTCTCGTATCAACGTGTATTATCTACTGTTTTATAGAAGAAGATACCTATAGATACAGTGTGCAAATTATATAACATCGAAACGGTTAATTATTCTAAACGTGCATCATCAAGTTCGATTACAAATCCAACGATCGGCGTACTTACTTTCCACGCAAAGAAAGTAAAACATGGAATAAAACTTGATGTAGCGTTATTTACTTTTCATACTTGTAGTGTTTTATTATATTTCTAATACTACAATGCGCCAGAAGATTTCCGCGCTCTCTTAAACTTAATACAGTACAATGCATTGTACGTTTTAATACAGATGACCGCGGACTTGCGACCTCGACTCTAAGAAATAAATATTCAATTTTGGAAACTTCTTTCTCGTCCCACGTATACATATCACGTTTTGTAAACTTAAATTGCGTTGCAGAGAAACAAAATGGTCGCAAGTCAAGACATCGATATTCTACCTATAGCTACACTTACATTTATTTTTATCGTAGAAGAGAATGATAAGTGTCATCGACTGAATTACAATTATAATACCTCCTATCTTGTTCTTTTTTTTTTTTATTCAACCAGTGATAATATCGCGTGCATTATAGTGTTCAGTCACAATAAGAAGCACACCGTATGGAAAACATGTTCTTTCTCGAATAGAATTATTTCACTTGATCATTCCTTTATGCTCTATATTACATAAGACTCTCTTTTGGAATCATTTTTAAATTAATAGCCATTTTGTTGTCTATAATTGCTTCCACCTCCCCCACCTCCTCCGTATCCGCCGCCATTTTGACTGTATCCAGAGCCACCACCGGAAGCTCCGCCATAACTGTTTTGGGAAAACGGTTTGCTACCGTAACTACTTCCTCCTATACCACCTAGACGAATAAACAATACATGTTAAGGATTGTTGAAGAAGATTTTAGATTTTAAGATTTTTATCTCAAACATACTGCTGTTATTCCCATTCCACTTGTTTCCTCTGTCTCCACTGGAGCGATCAAACCTTCCCCCCCTGTCTCCCCCATCACGACCACCTCGAGATCCTCTGGAACCGCCTCCACGGCCTCCAGAGCCGCGTCCACTACCCCCACTGCGTCCTCCATACCGACCTCCTATGAATCAAGAGTAACGAGACAATAATCAGCAACATTAAACAGAGAAATAAGAAATCCTTGAACCCAAAGATAACCAAATACACACTTTTATAGACGCCAGGATTCCTCGACAACTCGTACAGCTTAGGATTCACAACTTGTTTCGCTTCCTCCAGGACTTGGATCAAGTCACTGGCCTTGTGTGCGTTACCGGGTGTGAAAAACGCGTATGCTGTCCCAGTACGCTGTGAGCGTCCTGTACGCCCGATACGGTGTACATAGTCCTCAGAATTGGAGGGGTAGTCCAAATTTATCACAAACTTAACATCCTCCACATCTGCGCAACGTAGTAAATTGTAATCATCGAAAGGGAAAAGCACTCGTGCCTTTGTGGTTCGATTAACTTAGAAAGCGAATTCGTTAAAGCATCGACAGATTATTGCAAAACGTGCATCATAGATGGAATCGAGGAACTAGCTCGTATGTTTACAGTTTCAAATTAGAATAAATTGGATGTACTGTGCGCTCAAGTATTGAAAGTCGTGCTTCTGATTCCATCTACAGTTTTCATACACGCAGAGAAGTCGACCACAAAGAGCAAGTTTCTATGTTAATTACCTGTTCTTGCCAAAAGCTGGAAACGTAAATACATTTTTGGAAATGTAGAGGAATCAGAGCTCTGATGGTTCTCATGGTAATTCTCGCTTTTATACGGTTTAGCGAGATGTATATATACTCATAGTAACTTCACACCCTTCTCTCCTGCACCAAAGTATGGATCTGTGCAGATCATTGAAAATTTGCTCCTTGCGCATTGCTTCGGTGAGGTTGGAACATTGGATGAGCACCGTGTGCATTCACCGATCAACCCCCACGTGCATATTCCATTCGCATAAGTGACATTATCGCTTGCTTTGCAATGACGAGAGTTTACAAATTAAGGTTTAGCTATCGTAGATACTTATGGAGAGACGATACGTTACTTTTTGATCGTTCGAATCGAACCGTAAGTTCACAATCACTGCAAAGCAATGTAATGTGCGGTTCCCTATCCTTTTAATCTGAGAAATATCTATCCTGTTTCGCAGTCCTTCTATGCTAGATTCCCTAACACTTTGACTTCCATACTTTGGACCGTAGCAGGTACAGAGAGTGTGTTTTATTCAAGTGGCACGGCGGGCCGAGGCACAGCGTTGGTTAGCTTGTTGCGAGGGGACAGAGACCAGCAGTCACGCCCCATTCAATTATACATTCCAAAGCAAGCTCTCCAGAGTTCTTATCATTGATAAAACTCCGTCGCATGTGCCTCTGAAAACACATAGAACAGCACGTTAATACCAGACTGACAAGACTTTTCTCAATCAGAGCAAAATTTAAAAAGATATCGTCCTAGCCTCTTACCTGCAACCCTAATCTAACTCTGCCTCTGAAATATTTCGACTTACTTCTCAAATCCAAAACTGATTGCTAGAAAAGATAAAGCTTTGCTGACAGAACATTACATTACAAGTATCGTACTATTCCTGGCAATTGAAAGTAAGTCAAAATCTACCCTAAACTACGACAGAACTAAATTACGAAAACATCCTTTCAATATCGTCGTGCTGAAAAGATGAGAACAGTAGCATTAACTTGTGTATGTTGTTAAATTCCCCGAGTAATGAGCTAACGAGAGTAAATTAAAGTATCGTAAATAAGTCAAGGAACTAGAATCAATGGATAATTCTATACAGAATGAACCACGTAACATGTTCGTATCAACTATTTCTGTTGTTAATGGATCCATTCTAATTGTTTCTATTATACACAATTTCATTTGTAATACATTTTTATATGCTAAATTCTTTTCCAAGATTATGATGTTGGGTTTCAAATAAAGGAAAATTTTAATTGTTTAATGCTAATAATCAAGGTAATCAAGTTACGTAATTCACCCCATAAGTTTCTCCGAATAATTTCCATCTGCACCAAGAAAGGACTAGTGTCAATCAGTCTGGCACATGCCGTTATCCGTTGCCACGTCGCTATAATACAACTCTTATGTGAAATAACCATCGCAGCCTGACCCTTACATCATACCCACTTGTGCGTAACTAGATTCTTACCTAATCCTCTTGCTGCAACGTCTGTAGCCACTAGAATGGCAGATCTGCTATTCCGGAACTCTGCAAAACATCCAGTGGTCAACACAATACACAAACGCAAACTTAAAGCCAAACAGCTCAATTGATACTTACGATTCAGTACGTAATCTCTTTCTTGTTGACTTTTGTCTCCATGGATACCAATAGCTTGCCAACCATACCTGTTAATGGCACGGGTTATATCATCAACCTTTCTTTTGGTCTCCACAAAAATAATAGTCTTATTTTCTGGCTCGTTTGAGATCTCTTCCAAGAGTTTCATGAGTTTACCCTCCTTCTCGTACTCTTCGCATACATCGACAATTTGGAGAATATTATGATTCGCAGCTAGCTGCAGGGACCCAATGTTAATCTGGATATAGTCAGTCAGAAACTCCTCTGCGAGATTGCGAACTTCCTTTGGCCACGTCGCGGACCACATTAGAGTCTGTCGATCGGGACGAATCTGTTCGACAATTTTCCTAATCTGTGGCTCGAAGCCCATGTCCAGCATTCTGTCCGCTTCGTCTAGAACTAAATATGTACATCTGCGTAAGTTTGTTGTCCCTCGTTCTAGGAAATCAATCAGTCGACCAGGCGTTGCTATACAAATCTCGACACCGCGCTCGAGATCGCGCGCCTGAGGACCTTTGGGGGCTCCACCAAAGATGCAAGTGTTTCTCACTTGCGAGGAAACCCCAAAGTCCGAAGCAACCTGCTGGATCTGCTGGGCGAGCTCTCTGGTTGGCGCTAGAATGAGAGCTATGGGTCCGTCGTTCCTATTCAACCTAGGCTGATTGTTTATGTGCACGATCGCTGGTAGAATGTATGCTAGCGTCTTCCCAGATCCAGTTTGGGCAATCCCAACCATATCGCGTCCCGACAAAGCAATGGGCCAGCCCTGTGCTTGAATCGCAGTGGGTTCCCCGAATCCTTGCCTGCGAATTTCGTTTAAGACGTAATCTGGAAATCCACCCTCTTCGAAGAATATATTCGGCCCTGGCAAGTTTGCGCCCTTTACAGTGATCTCTTTGTCTGAACGATAAGCCTCTACTATGTGTGGACTTCTAGTTGTTACGTTGGGATGAGGTTGATAGAAATCTTTTCTAAAGGGTTGTAGGGTACTCATGTCCCATCGAGGTTTGCGGAGACGTTCCCCTGGCTGCCTATTCTTAAAGCTATTGCTCCCAAAGCTACTACTGTCTCTGGTCGAACTGCTGCTGAATCTACCCGCTCCGTCTCTGGTGCCAAAACGCCCACCGCCACCACCTCGTGCTCCACCGCCTCTTCTGTCCCCACGTTCACGATCACGGTATGCCCTGTAGGAGGAATTCAAGTAGTAAATTGTTGTGTTCGAGTGTTGAAGTTAATCACTGTAGGCTAAACTTTTGTAATTAATACAATTTTAATTATAGATCTTACATTTATAACTGATTTAAATATATTTTTGAGATTAAGGATAGATTTGGTGCACTTTGAGCTAATTATTTCCACTTATAGATATTGTTTGAAAGGAATGGGAGGTACTTTGTTAGTATGAAAGCAATATGGAGTACAGTTCACTGTACATAGACAGTAAATGTCAGTATGAAAATGAAAATTGAAAACTTTTTCAAGTATTATCGCAAATTTCATGCAACTTACATTTTAACGATAGTGTTGCGCTTCTAGCTGCAGGATACGAGGTGTTTTTCGATAAATATCAGTGCACCAATGAGTAAAATCGATGGAAAGTACGTTGGACTCGTTGCACGATCCAAAGGGGATCTGTGAAACAAATATGGCGTCGCGACACGCCAAGAAATAGTCCCTTGTAGCTCGTTACGCGTTACCGTTACATTATTTTACAATTATTACTGTTTCTGTCGCTGATTTACAAGTTATTAATATTTAAAAATTATCTACATTCTTTGTAACAGCAACACTCGTAAATTAATCATGAATAATTAATAAAATTCACGGAATGCGTGAAACGCCGGAAATGATGGCAACGGAGTAGGGATGCAACACGGAAATAAAATGTTGAATTTAAAAGCTGATGCAAAATGAAAGATTCGTACAATACATAATTTATAATTAATTAACAAAGCGTTACTGTCACTTTTTACAGTGTAAATTTGATACATTTATCCATAACCTTACAATTTACGCGATTAAAGGGTGAAATATTTGATAGTTTGATAAAAGGGGACAATTTTATTCATACAATTTCCAACACAAAATTGTAACAAAATACATCATTTAATATTACAAGCTTCTGATATTGTTCTAGTCTTATTTTTCAATAAAATATTTTATGCAGTAAGGAAACTTGAATGTGAAACAAATTATCTTATTCATTTTTCTCGTCGACGTTGATAATAATTAGCAGAAACTAATTAACTTTCAAGATGAAAATAATAACTGTACAGTCACGAAAAACATTTATCCTTGCCTCCTGCAATTTCTTTTTTTTTATATTTAACACAGCACGTGCAAGAGAAACATATGTCCTACTTTACACGCATAATTAAACCCTGTATACTACAATTAAGGATGCTAAAACAGCAATAAATTATATCATACAAATGTCCTGCAAATTTTAAACACCTTCCCAATCATTTCTACTTTCTTCGCTTCTGCAATTTCTTTTAAATATATATATATATATTTATATAAATTTATATATATATTTAATAGATCTTATTTCGACTATAATTAGACTAGCATATTTTTTTCTATCATATATAAGAAATACATAACATCTTTGGTAGGGTTCATGCTTTGTGCACCGTTTAATCACTTTGATCTATTTTCCTTTTAACGCAAATTCAACTAAATATGTTACTATCGACACTGGTTAATAAAAAAAAAATCAGTTTTCCTGATATCATAAATGTAACTTTAGTATGTCACCCCCCTGTACTGATAAGTATTTCCGTAATTGTCTCCTCCGCCATAACTCTGAGCTAAATTATTCTGTCCGTACGATCTCTGCGTACTGTATCCATACCCTGTATTCTGATTAATAGAGTTACTTGGCTTCATGTTGTTATAATTGCTATAATTATCTGAACCTGAGTAACTACTCGAAGCAGATTGATAAGAATTTCCACCGCGACTGCCTCTTCCCCTCAAAGAACCTCCTCTACCCCTGTTGTCGTTTCCTCTTCTTCCACTGTTTCTATCGCTGCCCATGAATCGTTTACCGCCTTATGAACAACGAATGAATATCAAATTATTGTAATATATTAAATATTATAAGTAACGAAAGAGCGTACTTCTACTCCCAAAGTTTCCTGACTTGGCCAACTCTGCCATCTCAGTCAACCGTGGATTTATATTCTGTCCTGCCTCCTTCAATACTTCTATCAAATCCCCCGCGTGCTTCATGTTATGGCTCGTGAAAAACGCATAAGCTGTCCCAGTCTGCCTCCTCCGTCCAGTTCTACCAATCCTGTGTATATAGTCCTCCGATGACGACGGATAATCAAAATTTATCACATATTTCACATCGTCCACATCTGCGACAGAACATCTTCAGATAATACAAATGCTAGGAATATTCATTATCTAGATGTTATTTGTAACAATCATCACCGCAGTTGCTGATTGCTTCGAGAGCTCATAGAATGATCTTCAAACTTGGCAAACTAATTGTACAGAATGTTCGAGGATAATGAATAAGGACAGATTTCGAAGTATGTCGTACAAAACTTTTCAAATAAGGTGTTAGAATATCCTCATATTTTCATTTTTGCTTAAAAATATGTCTGTAAATCAGGTTTGAAAACCACCCACCTTTCGTTTAGAAATTCCATTGCAAAATCAGGAAGAACAGCCCCATTTACTTTTAAAGTAGGGCTATTCGGTTGGTTTCGTATAGAAATGGTGGCCTAGAGATTAGACAGACACAGCGGTGGTGTCTGGTTTTGGGACAAAGGCAGCATTTTAGGGTTTAAGCCTGAATGCATTGATTGTTCTTAATTATCAGAGAATAATTTGGAAAATTAGAGGCACTGGAAAATTCTTAAAAATTTTGTTTCGTGAAACGAAAGAATTCTAAAGCTGCAATAGTTTTCAACTTTATATGTATAACACGATGTGACATTATAGATTAAATCAAATCAAATCAAATCATGTGGTTACATTACAATGTTTTAGTGAAATTATTAAAAACTAAAATCCTATATTAAATGCTTCGATCTCCTATTGAAACTGGTTTCTAAGCGCACAGCACTAAAATTGGAAAACATGTCTCTTAAAGAATATAATATTAATATCGAAGACTTGACGCAACGATGAATAAAATAATAAAAGAAGCAAAGAAAAATGAAACATTCACTGTGTCTGCCCAATACTGGCAGTACACCGCGTTCACTTAGGGTACTCTGTGCCTCTGAAAAAGAAAAGCAGACAGTCTTACTGGTAGCTTGTGTGCATTTCTTTAGAACCCCTTTGATTATTCAATTCTATTAACGTATATCGTACATTCAATTGATACAAACCTGTTGAAAGCATACAAAATAAACAGAAAGTCTAATCTAATTTATTCAAACTTTACAAGACTCCTGCTATGCGAAATTTCAAATTTATCACGCATTGCTACACGTACATAGCTGTCCACTGGTCTTATCATTAATGACGCATCACTGGCTATTCCGATAAGTGTTGCCAATTCCCATTTTGAATAGCTAAATACTAAGAATGAGAAAATGATATGTACCTAAGCCTCTAGCAGCCACATCTGTCGCTACTAGAATAGGAGCCCTTCCGCTTTTAAATTCCTGCAATACGTGATCCCTCTCCTGCTGATTCTTATCACCATGGATGCTCAACGCTTGCCATCCATCTCTCCTGATGTTCCTTGTAATATCGTCTACTTTCCTCTTCGTCTCCACAAAGATGATCGTTTTGTTTTCCTTCTCATTTCCAATCTCTTCGAGCAGCCTGTACAATTTTAAATCCTTCTCGAACTCCTGACAGACGTCCACTATTTGGATGATATTATGATTTGCTGACAGAGTCAGTGAGCCAATGTTTAGATGCATGTAGTCCGTTAAGAAGTCCTCAGCTAGAGCTCGAACTTCTTTAGGCCATGTAGCTGACCACATCAGAACCTGTCTGTCGGGCCGAATCTGTTCGATTATCTTTCTTATCTGAGGCTCGAAGCCCATGTCCAACATCCTGTCTGCTTCGTCTAATACCAAGTATGTGCATCTGAAAAAATGATTATAGAATATTTAAGTACAGAAGAGATTGAATCTCCCATTGTAATTGATTGCAATACGAATTAATACCTGCGTAGGTTTGTCGTTCCTCTTTCCAAGAAATCGATGAGCCTACCAGGTGTGGCGATGCATATTTCAACACCTCGTTCCAAATCGTGCGCTTGTGGTCCTTTAGGTGCACCGCCAAAAATACAAGTGTTTCTCACAGATGCGGTTTCCCCAAATGAATTAGCTACTTCCTGAATCTGTTGAGCTAATTCTCTCGTGGGAGCTAAGATTAAAGCAATTGGACCATCGCCACTGCTGAGACGTGGTTGATGTATGATGTGTACAATTGCTGGTAAAATATACTGAAATAAATATACACCTTAACATGATTAATACTTTTTAGTCGCATGGTGGATTCTAGTTAATCGGGATCAGAAGTGTGCTATGTATTGCTACATTTTTTACATAATTTGTTACTTCTAGAAATTAATCTATCTCACTCCAAGTGTTTTTCCAGAGCCAGTTTGAGCGATGGCGACTAAATCCCTGCCACTGAGAGCAATAGGCCATCCTTGGGCTTGAATCGCCGTAGGCTGAGCATAGCCCTGCTTCTGTATTTCTTCCAACACGTAAGCTGGGAAATTTCCTTCCTCAAAGTACTGTATAGGATTAGGTACATTGTCACCTTTCACGGTTATCTCAGCATTCTCTCTGAACTTGCACACTTCTTCTTTGGATCTAATACAAAAGTGTGCTTAATGTAAAACATGTTGAAAGTTAAGTTTTATTAGAATATGCAGTTTTAAAAGTGTTCACCTGTTTCTGACTGCAGGGTGTTCAACATAGAAATCTTTGCGTAAGGGTTCCAAGGATCTTATGTCCCAGTTGAGTTTCCTGAGTGTTCCACCAGGCTGTTTGGCCTTCATACCGCCACGAAGATTGTTGCTAGTGCCTCTGCCTCGACTGCCAAACCTGTTAATGCTGTTTCCGTGAGCATTATCATTGCCTCCTCTACTGCTGCCACGACCTATCCCTCCACGGCGGCCTCTGCTGTGCTCTCTATCTCGATTAAACCTAAATACGTTACAGATATTATGAATATACTAGGATTATGCTTTAAATATTGTAAAATATATGACACATAACTTACTAAGGTATATTTAATGTGATATTTGAGATTTTTATAGAAATACACAATTTATCAATAGTATACTCATAGAAATGGTAAAATTGATATTTAAGTGAAAATAAAAGTGGTCAACCATTATTAATTATGATCCCTATTTGAACAACTAATATTTGTCTGATAATACGAATAAACTAACAAGTCCTTGTCCATTTTTTAACATAATTTTCGATTATTGATTATTGATACCACTACCTACAATGCAGCCTGGTAACTATGATAAGCAAGTATTTCGAAGGAAATTTTTCCTTTTTGCATAGTGTACGATTAAACAGTCATTTGTAAGCTTTTGTTATGCAATTATGATTGAAATTGTCAAATAGTACTTACATTTAGAAAGGGGAATATCGTCGAACACAACGAGCAACAGATTATTCCGCTTTGCGGTCAGTTCGAGCAAAGCCAATCAATAATTTAGAAGAAGCGAATAATAGAACAACCACTTATCCTATTTTAATACTGTCAAGTTCGATGGGGAATCTCGATTTCTACCGTTCAGAGAAGTGTAAACGAAATAATGCAAACAAAATACAATAGTTATGGCTTTAAACTTGCCGGTAAATCCGACAGATCAAATTGACAAGTGAACTTCCGAAAGTAGTTCCCTGTAAACTGTTTCCATGACAGCACTGGCGTAGTAATACATTCCATACATTGGTAACGAACGATAAAACAAACATGTAATCATTGCAAAATGGAATGGAAACAGTATTATCGGATGAAACAATCAACGAAGCATGTAACATAATAGAAAATGTTTTTTTAAATATGCACGTGTAAATACTTTCGTTCCGTATCTGACTCGTCACTTTGTTCGATTTGTTAAATGTACGAAAACCGAATCTCCACTTTTACGTATTAATAATAACAATAAATACGTTCCTCTACTTGCTGTAGAGTTGAACAGAAACATTAATTCCGATCGAATTAATTAAAAAAAAAAAAAAGAAGGGAAACAAAGAAAAAATGAAAAGATTGAGTTGAAATATGGCGGGGGTTGTAGCTGCTTCCACTCGCACATGCGCATGCCACGCGCAGTACCGTAGCTATACGAAACGTGGTCTGGTCAATTTCAGTTCCATTCTTTTTAATTAGGGTACACTAATAATTAGTCAAAGTATCAGGTTTCTTTTAATTGGGATACATTGATTTATTATATCTAGATTATAACGGTACGATTCGTGGTCTCAATTCTGTTATACTTGTATCATTCGTTAGAACGATTGAGGGTGACAATCGTGTTAGATACATTACTGACGCTTCAAACAGCGCGCCATTTTCGAATAAATCGTTAATACTTATCCCTTACAAAATGGCCCGCTCTATTCAAAACAAACATTTTACACTTTTATTATGTTTGTTTCTAAATGCAACAATTACAACGCTAGAGAATTAACGCGATTAACGACATAAATACGCCATAATTAAACAATTGTTTCAATCGAAACTCTAAAGGGCTATACTAACTGAAATTTGCACTGGTAAACTTCTGTGTGCATATTTATTAATCGTTAAGAAATCCAAGGAATAGTGTTATCGAGAATATAAGCGAATATTGGGGATGCTACGATTCTTTCCTAAATTTTCCAACTGTTGTTATTCTTCTCGTATTAGTTACTTATGTAAATGATACGTAAATCGTGTCAGTAGTAGAGGAAAAATGATAGCTGAGCTACTATAGATCTACAATTGGCATTCCTACGTTAAAGATGTGATCTCTGACCGTCAAATAAATGGTTGGAGGTCATTATCCCTTATCTTGCCCGTCTGGTCAATATTATCGACCCTGACAGCCAGTGCACGAGTCGATTCACGATTGTTTCCATAGAAACCTAACGCTATACCTTGGCTTTAATATGGATATATGTGTAGGGCTGGAGAAAACCTTGCTGGGTCTTACGAGTCCACCGCAGTTTCAAATATTGACACGACCTGGGATGAACCTGGACATCGTCTCCCGACATTCGAGACTGTTAAATATAACCTAACACTAGTGTTGGAAGTTGTGAAAACATTTGGGACACTTTGGAACATCACCGCTAAAACAGAATGTAGGTAAAATTAACGTGTTATGCTTAAACGGAGGCTGGATGATGTAGGTTTTTCTTCTTTTTTGCGTGTTTTTAATTGTGTCTTTCAACTGCTGCCAACTGCGCGTTTCGCGCCAAAAATGATTGGAAGAACATCACTGGTGGAACAAAAAAGGATACAATGGGCGCGGGAGAGAGGTAAATTTCAAAATTCTAATACTTCAAATTCTATTTATAATTCTAATCCAATCCCTTGGAAATCATATTTATAATTCTAATTCCAATCCCTTGGAAATCATATTTACAATTCTAATTCCAATCCTTCAAATCATACTTATAATTCTAATTCTAATTTATAATCATTTGTGTGCTACTTATTCCAGTTAAATCAAATCATAATTGCTTTAATACGCGAAATTGCATGAATATAGACAATCAATAAAACGTGAAATAATATGCTTAACATGTGAATTAGATATGAGTCGCGTTTGAATGTCTAATAGTGAATAGAGTATTAATATTTGATACTTATACCACAGAAGAAATGGCGCGTTTCGGTGGCAATTGGGGACTCTTGAAGAATAACGCCAATATCCGCACCAGTATTCGGTGAGCAGCAAAATATGCAATCAAAATCGTAGCTGTGAATCTTAATTTTCTAACTGCTTTATACTTGACCAGCTTTCCAAACCTTGCTACCAAGTAGATGTTGTAGTAGCCACGCCCTCGATATTCTGCAATAAGGACATGAATGAATTAGATGAATAAATTCGAATAAATTCGATGAATACATATAATGAACAAATAAGAATACAACTGGTAGGATGAGAGATAGACGCATGATAATTAGTTAGCATCGTTAGCATCATAATTACTTAGAGACCTGTTATATTCTCATTTATAAATAAGTAAGTAAATAAATAACGAAGCACGTAACTTTAGCAGCTATCCCAGCGACGCAAGAATGTCCTTGGCGGAAACGAAGGACAAGCACACGCCCTCGAAACCGTTCCGTGCCGCTGGCCATTACGGAAGCACCGTCAGCTTGAAAAGTCTAGCGTCTGAGACTTCCGCAAACGGTACCACAAGCCTAAAGTGTCTCGACTACAATGGTGGTAGCTTGATAAATCTCCACGAGCAACCGGAAGTGGCGCAAATCAGGCACAGGAGCCCGAGTCTGCCTCCAATTTACTGCAAGGAGCAACAGTATCAATCTCAGGTCCATCTATATTAAACAACTGGATGTATATACATATAGTTTATTACATAATTCTTCGAGTACTACCTGTTGGGTCTATCTGCAATAAATAATTGAACGCATATGTACATAGTTAGTTATATAATTGTTTAACTAAACTTTTAATTGTTAGAGCAACAACGGTATCAATCTCAGGCCCGGCTACATTAAACAATTTGGATGTATATATATATAGTTTATTACATAGTTCTTTGACTAGACCTTTAATTGCCATTTCAAACCCATGCTTAAAGCTGTACGTGACTGTAGCTCATTCCACTCAGGGAAAAGCAAAAGTAAGGCAGTCTGGCAAATCGATTCTTATCGCGGAGTTCATTCACCCCTCACCCCTTCTAAATATACCTATGTAAAGCCTGATACGGTTTGTCGCCCCTTTCTCGACCTGGCACGGTAATCACAAGCGCTGTAATATACCTTGCGGAGAACGAGGATATGATGATTGATGAGAAGCAGAGAATAGCGATCTGGTCACGCGATTTTCCTTCCATAAATGACTTGTTCTATCTTCCAGGGCCAGCAGCGAGACTTTGTAGTTGCGGGACTTCGTCACCAGCCGGAGAAACCTCAAAGACATGATCGTAGGTCCTCTGATCACTATGCAAACTTGGAGAACAATAACTACGGGTCCCAGGGTGAAGAACGAGAGGGAGAGACTTCTGGTTACGCCAGTGACTCCGTGGACGCGCCAGTAACGGCTTCTGGAAGTGAGAGATTAAAATATTAGTACACGTTTAGTCTTGCCTCTTATAGTAGTAGACCTCGACTAATAATGTTTACTATACAAACGTATATTAGCAAATAAGATAGTTATCGGCAATCTTTTGTTTGATATCAGCGTTTCTACCTGGTTGTAAGCCACCAGCAGGGTATATGATGGATAAAACGTGGCAAAATCCTTACTATAACACACCTGAGAGTTCGTTGCCATCCTCGAGGCGATTATCTGATAGCAGAATGGGCGAGCTCAACAGGCCAAGGTGGGGGAGCGTCTGGGGTCAGGAGACAGCACGCGGGGATCCACCAGCACCTTCCTGGCTGGCGAGATTGGGACACTCGAGTCAAGTACGTCCTTTAACATGATCCCTTATCTTCCTAAGCGAATCATTAATTGAATTGTAGTAGAATCTTCTTAATTATGACCTTGTATTCCTTCGATTCTTATTGTTCCTCAAGGTACTCGTTATTAATCACGAAAGTGCGAGCAGTTCGGACAGTTCCACTATAGGATCAACTGGTTCAGACAACAAGACGTACCTTCGAGGTCAAAACATTCCTGTGGATGCAAACGTTCTTCAAGAAAGAGAAGCGAGGAGACAGAAAGCCCTGGAGCTTCAGAACGCGATTAAGAAGCAGCTTGAAGAGAAAGATCGACGAAGGAAAGAGGAAAAGGAGAGGAGATTGAGGGAAGAACGGTTGGAAGAGGAACGAATCAAACGCGAGAGAGAAAAAGAAAAAGAAAGGTACAACTGCACAAACCTTTTAAACGTGTTTTTCCTCACGGCTGTCTAACATAAACAATGCTTGTATTAGGTTCGAAGAAGAACAGAAGAGAATCAGAGAAAGGGAAGCAGCTAAATTGAGACAAGCTGAAGCGATGAGAGAGGTTCTAGAAGCAGCAGAACGTTTAGCAAAGGAGCAAAAAAAGACTAGACATAAACGCGAAGAGATTGACGAAGAAACTACTAGCACGTCTTCTAGAAACTGTGAATCAAGTAGCAGCCAGTTTGACAAAAGTTATCCAAGCGTCAGGGCCGACCAGAGTGCAAATTTCAATAACGAACTTGATACTAACACCGAGATAAAGGACCCAGTAAGTGAAAAAGAAGACAACCAGAAGGAAACATACGTCCCAGAGAAACCAGAAGATCCTAATAATGTAAAGCCAGTCCAAGTTCCTATCAGTAAAGACGTTGCAATAGTCTTGAGTGGGAGATTGGAGGACTCAGAGTTGTTGAACAAAGCCAATTTGCAGCTAGTGAATCTAGTGCTGACCCCGAGCCCAACAAACTTTCAAAGTAACACGACTAACGTGTCTGTAGGATTAAACAGCTTTGTGCACAATCTGGGGAACCTGAATTTCACTTCGATTAACGAGAAAAGATTGCTCACGCCTAGCAAGCACAGAACTATGAATGGTCGAGATTTTGGTACTCAGACAGACATAGAAAACGATCTTGGAGATTTCCAGGAGGAAATGCAGATCAAGGACGTTTCTATAAAGGACCACAAGGACGCCACGAATGCTAGTAAAAGGGACATTGAAAAGTGAGTCGTAATATGATGCATTGAATCGCTTCAAAACTTGAGGAATCGTAGAGGATATTCTGTCTTGCGAATAGAAGCGGTAATTATTATTTCATTTCGTTTTGCGTTCCTGCTTTTTTATAATGCACTTATAAACAACATTGTTTTATCTTTGTTATTAACATTTTTACGTGAGGCTGTATATTTACTCACACTTGTATACAGTACTAAGAGTTCCAAGCTACAACTATACCGATCATGAATTTAGTTGTAAATCTCACTATGTACAAAACGTATTCGTGAATTTTCAAGGTCTACCGGGGAAATTAATGTCAGAACTTTCCCTCGATCCAAGTCTCAGCCTAGAACAAGTATAGAATCCAGACCACAGTGGAATGCCAACAGGTGAATATCTTAATATTTATTTACATCTTGAAACCCAACGTATCTAATACACATTACAACTGTAGATGGTATCTAATGTCACGTGTCTATCACTTGTCTTCAGACCAGGCACTAGGTATCGTACACAAAGTGAGAAAGATCCTCATTACCAAAGGAGAATGCGAATGAGAAGACGCCAAGTTGAATCCAGCGATGAAAGATCCAGGTAACAACACTTTCCTTTCAATACTTCCTATTCATAATATAGTAACAAGAATATTGATACTATTTTCTTAACAGATCACCATCTCCTGACAGAAGGAAGCTGGTGAACATGAAAACAAAAATTCGAACCAACAGACGAAAAGTAAAAGGCGACAGCTACGATGCAGACCTTTCTATGGACAGTTTAAACTCCATCGTACCTCTGCGAACCGATAAGAATGGAAGAATTCACGTTCAAGACAATAAATGCGAACGAAACGATAAAGAGAACGAGAACTCGAATGTCTGGTGCGGACAAGAGATCCTATCCAAGCTATCCAGCTTGAAAAATGTACGCATCCTGCAACGCTTTAATCAAGCCAGCTTTAATCAAGCTCATCTTAACTGAAATTTCTTCTTCAGGGTCTCCTGATGAAGCAAATAGAGTGGGATTCCGAGAGGTGCCTGGTCTCTCCAGCTGCGTCAGGGATCTTTTAACCAGAAGACTATAGAATCGCGATCTTGCGCACATTTTTGTTTCTTTCGTTTAGATTTTAGAGATAGGGATTAGGGAACAGTTGGAGGAGCGAGACCTGAGCATTTTTCTTCGATTACAGATGTGTAAATAATGGCCTTCCAGTTAGATGATCTTTTGAAAGAGGACAAGAAGGATGCTAATTTGTTACCTGATCTGAGCAAGGCAACCTGCAGTTCTCAAGAGGAGTTTCGACGAATCCTTGAGAACTGCCCTGAATTCAAAATTAAAACAGAAAAGGTTTGCTTAAGCTAAACAAATTAATACTCTTCTGGTAATTGAACAATGATTGTACAATTGTAGGTGAAGAAGGATGACGCAAAGGTGCGCGACAAAGAATTTTCCTGGAAACCAAGCAAGAAAGAGCTGAAAGCCCTTGGAAGAGAATGGAACTATGGGAATCCAGTGCCTCCAGATATGAGAGGTCTGAATCTTCGAGAATTGCAACAGGTTGCCATAGATTGGAGGATGCTGACGTCTGTGAGGCCAAAGCATCGACAGGATGAAGAAATGTTCTCGAGATTGGTAATTTACAAGCTCAAAACTAAATAGAAAAAGCTTTAACATTGTATACACTGTAATATATGTACAGGTGGAGATGGGGAAATTGGAAGCGAAGACAATAGCCAAAGAACGTCGATCGACTATAAGCCCCATCAGACGCAGCAAAAACCGGGCTGGCATAATCGAAAGTAGCGTAAAGATTTGTACAGAGTGCGGCGAAGAGTTTTGTTATGGCGAATTCTGCGGTGATGTCCTCTACGACTCGTTTGTAAGAGTCACTGTTACCTCTAAGCAAACCAAAGTCAAAATATCTGCGGACACAGAGGCGATAATAGCCAAGATGGATGATAAGAAGAAGCGCAAGAAAAAGAAGAGAATTAAGAGCAAAAGCAGAACTCCTAGAAAGACTGCTAGGCTACTGATTCGCAGAAACAAGTCAATGAGCAACGACATGGAAAGCAGCAACGATCAGAAAAACTGCGTTTCGAAGCCAATTAAACCATTTAAGAGAAAATGTAGCAAATATACTAAGAAAGGACTGCGGAAATAGTGGAAATGCGCCAACAGAAAATGATTAGAAAATTAATATGTAACAAGTTAACAATGCAACGACTCCTAATAACGTTAATGTAAGCATGTGATTCAACTTGTTAAGGAACGTGGACGATAACAATATAATTGTGTTATAACTGATTAGAATAAAATGAACGTGTTAATCATGTTATTCGAATGGATTTATTAATAAACGGTTAGAGTAGATTAAACGCAGCGTGTCGTTTATTGTGAAACCAGGAAATAAACAATCAAAAAGATGGAGGAATGCTCGATGAAAAAGTAAAATAAGAAACCAAGTTTTGCATGTTTTATTTGTCTATATTCTGTGGTCCCTCGAAACGACATTCTACTATTCGAATAACTATAAAGAAACTATAATCCTCATCGTACAATGTCTAAATTTGTAGCGATAGCGTACGAAAACATTATAATGATAGTAGCAGATGGGCCCAGTAAATGGTTGCGAGTGAATGCTGGAAAAATATCATTTTTATTCCTTTACCTGTTTCTGTATCTCCCTCTTTCTATCTTGTTATCCAACTCTGTTTTGCATTGTAAAAGGAGAAATGTTCTACCACCGTACGCTAATCTCAAGTTATCTTGCGTTAGATATTTGGAAATGTATCCGATGCAACCTTTTGGAAACAGAATATTTCTCCGTCCAATTATATTTTTTTTTAAACAAACTTTGAAACAAAGTTTTGTTTATATTAAACCTCACTTGGTATGACTTAACGTTAAATTTGATCCTATTAATAAGATTTCAAGTGACCGAAATACACGCGTTTTACACAAATATATTTATACAGATATCGTTGCGATAGCTACAACACTTTTGGAAAATAAAATACACTATTGATAACTATGACAATTTGCATCTCGTATCGTTTACGCTACATCTAATTATGATCAAAGTCCTGGAGTATCACGATCATTCCAATAATATTGCAAGCGTTAGGCCACTATAGTTTTAAGGTTTCTGTTTTCGTTTAGATTACACATGCACGCACGCACACTGCTCTGTTCAGCAAAAAATATTTTTATTTTTCTTCAACTAAACGCGAGAAGAGTCACCAAATTAGAGAACAATAGTTTCATAAAATTACAATGAAAAGTTCTCGAAAACATACCAATTTCGTTGGACATTTACGATACCTCTAAAACCTTATCAATAAAGACATAGTCATTCATTATCCTTTTCCTTTTAAGGTACACCATAAAATTGCACATACATGTTTAATTAAAAGAACATTGTTAATATACATATGTACAGCAGTAATCTACTTCTTTTCTATTGTAATTAGTACGATTAAACTTGATTTTTGTAGCCAGAAACGGTCAACTAGTCACCAAAGGTCTCAAAGAGAATTAAATTTTACGAAATCAATGCTTTCATTTATTCCTGTTCAATTAATCTATTTTATCAACGAGCTAGGAATTGTATTTTATTAACGAGCAGTGATTTATATACCAATGTTCAATTACTCGACTGACGATGAATAGAGTGCATACAAATCTTATTCAAAATATGATATCCTCTTATAAACACGCTTACAAGCTTCCCACCACTTCCAAGCTCATCGACTTCTCCATTCTGTCTTTTAATTTAAGTACCTCGACGATTATTCGATCAATATAAACATCTATTATGACCAGTGTTAAATTACGACATTGTATCATCATTTAGAACAACAAGTATGTTCAAGTTTGACTTAGCTGCCACTAAGTACGCGTAATGAGAATTACACAATGGAAAGGAAGGCCATTGTACAATGTGTTTCTTAATGAGAAATATTGCAACTGCAAGCTCAGGACTAAAAAAATAAGAAAATAACAAAAGAATCTTATATATTTTGCAACGTAAATCTTTTCCGAGTTCAAACTTCCTTTGCAATCTCATCTGTACGCTCTAACACTGATCATAACGCTTCTCCAACGCTTACACTGTGTAAGTTTTGGTATTTTGTAATCGATTTTTATGTTTGGTCATTGTAAGCAATTGGTAGAACTATGAGAACGCAGCCTCTTCACTGTAGACAATTACAGACTTAAATATATAAGATATTATTATGAATAATCTTGACTGAATATCGTATTTTGTAACAGAAGCATATCAAAGAAAATAGATGTGAAAATAGATTAAAGATAACAGTACAAAATATTAATAGCTATTTTAAGCGGATATTTTTTCATTTTCTTTTTGTAAGTAAAAGCTATAAACGATAGTATTATTTAATAGTACTATTTTACAATGTTTTACGTAACCCTCGAACATGTAATATATACTTATCACAATATTTCATTCGCCGAAGCCCACATTTCTTTTTCTCTTTACTAATTATATCCGTACTTGTACAGCTATTAACATGTCAATGCCAATAGTTTATAAATTGTATCGAGAAAATCATGTAGCGTGTCTTTTTATCTTCGTTTTACAACACAATTTATTTATGATAAACATATCTGCAACTATTACTAAAAACACCCAATTACAAAAAAAACCATTTTCGATTCGATAATTAACTGCAATTAACTTTAACATATCTGCAATTATTATCATTTTTCAAACTATGATTTCTTTTTACTCCCTCTTTTTTCTCGAAAACGGAAACCAACAGGTTTCGAATATTTAAATTTTATATACTAAAAGATAAACTAGAAACATAGTACTCCTTTTAAGACACTGCTGCTTCTATAGAGTTTAACGCTTACATTTTTGTAAGTAATTATAATGTACATAATTATGTACATATACGTGTAACAACGATTATATAAGAATCGTTATTACATCGATTAAAAAATTATTTCAGAAACAAATTTTAACAAGTAATCAGTACACCCATTTATTATAATCTATACATGGCATAAAATGTGAACGATTGGATTAGATTGTGAAAAGATTTAAAAAAAACAATGAATCCATTATATTCATTCATGAGATCTTTCCATAATTGTTTAATTTAATTTCAACAAAAGCTAGTACGACGCTTAATATACAATTAATCGAACTATTTGATGCTATGAATTAAATATTTCAAGTGGCTGTTCATTGTTATGTTAAGGTCGAATACCATATAAATTATATTAATATATATATTCTTTGGATAAAATTTAAATTATGCGTGTTCATGACTTTTGCTGCACCTTGTTTTATCTCTTTTCACAACTTGGCACAAGTTTTGTCACAGATTTGCATGTTCTTATAAATATATATACGTTTTTCAACCCTTAAAACTCATTACGGGTGCATTTCGCATGATAAAATATTATCTACAGTTTATCGTTACAAAGCATATGATTACAGATCTATATGCCGGATTAAAATACAGGCTAACGGGTATAAGAAAATATTTCTCTTGGTTAGTACATCGAAAAGGACATAATTACATCGGTAATGCAAACTTTCCCTGTGTAGAGATTGTCTTGCATTTTATTATTTTGGGATATATTTCACACTTTCTAAGTTTTAACTTTCGACTCTCTCCATGTGTATGATTAATTGCAATTAACTTGGACTGCAATTGAAGAGAACAGAGGGTTTAATTAATATTTGAAGGTTCAGATGATATATAGTTTTAAGTAATTGTAATAGCATAAGGACAATATGCAAATCGTGAGGATAGAAAACCAAAAGTGACCTAACAAAATATTTTCTTTAAATGAAATGTAAAAGATGTAAGTACGATCGTTTAACAATATAAGTATAACGTGAAGGTTTCATAAATATGTACTATAAATACACCTGTAAATCATACAATACTAATTGCATTATTATGGACATATACGAAGATTTTTCAAAAGAGTAACACGTATATTACTTTATAGTGAAAACTATGACTTATGCCTTTTTTTTACTAAATGCAAGGCGACTTTATCGAAGCAAACGATTAGTATGGTGAAAAAATTAGTAATCTACAAAAATTTTTTCTCCATACGTCCACTTATGCACCTGCAGCGTCCATAAATCATAATTGATGGATCAACCTAGTCCAATTGGCGTTATGTACAAGGGAAAGGAACAATTTGGTCAGCCGGTTGATCGGTAAGTCGCTGAAGACACACCCAATGAGCCCAAAATGACAAATTCTGTTCCGACTGATCAGGATTCCCATGCTACTCCTCTCAGAAATGAAAAGTAATTTTCATCCTTGATCCTTCATCCAGATTACCTTCAATTATCCTTGCGAGCTTTCTTTTTACTCTTCTTTTGTGGTTTCGCTTCTGTCCAGGCATCTAAATCATGAACAAAAAATTAAAAATTATCGATCTATAAATTCGTCTTTTCATAATTGTTTTTATATGGAGAGATAATTACCTCCTAGTTCGTCAAAAACAGCACCACTTTTTTCTTGCACTTTGGAACTTTTCTGTTCAACATCTTCGGGAACATTTTCGTTTTCTTCGTCCTTCTGTGCTCTTTGTTCTTGAATTTTATTCTCCACCTTTGGGGTAGATGGTGTCAAGGTGGACGTGCTTTCGCTTTCAGAAACCTTCTTACCCTTCTTGGACTTTGTACTTTTTTTTTCTTCTTTCTCTACCTTTTCAATCTTGAATAAAAAGTTACACGAATTAGGATAACAAATTCTACAAGCAAAGAATTTAAAATGACGATATTTTAAGGTAGTTGTACATAAATAGATGTTCTCACCTTAAGTTGCTCTTCTTCCTTGCGATGCTCTTTTTCTTCAATTATTTCCTTATTAGAGATGGGTATAAGAATGATATCTTTAGTCTCTTTTTCTTTCAACTCTTTATTCTCTGTGTCTTTGGCAACTTTGTCTTTAATTTCAGCCTTCTCTAAGTCTTTTTGTTTAGCCACAGCTTCGTTAATTAAATCAGACTTCTTAACATTCTTCTTATTCTTCTTGGAAGGGGACTCTTCCTCTTTCTTCTTATTTTTCTTATCCTTTCTGGAATAAGCCTGCTCCCAATCCCCTAGAGTTGGAATATACAATAATCATTACTCTGCAATTATTATATTTAGATATTTAGAAAGAATCTTATAGAAACTTGCCTTCATCAAAATCTACAGGTTTCTCTTGGAACAAGTTCTTCAAGTTTTTCTTATTCTTCACCTGTTCAACCTTGTTCTCCTTACCAGCCTTTGCCGTAACCTGATCCTTCTCCTTCTTAGTTGCTGAAACTTTATTATTTTCCTGCTTCTGTTCCTTCAACTTTCCTTCGATATCCTCTGCTTTTGGAGCAGCTTTCTTCACATCTACCTTCGTGGATACAGACTTTTTAACAGGGCTGGCTTTCTCAGTTGCCACTTGGCCATTGGCAGACCTCTGTAATACATATTATTAAAATACTAACATATTCATTTTGATTTCTCAGCATTCGAGTACAAGAGACACAGAATGCAAAGTAGAAAGAGAAAAAGAGAAGAAGAAAAATCAGAGAAAACTTTGGGATTCATGGTGATATTCTCTTCGCAACAGACATACATGAACCACGTTTTAGGGGTGGAGAAAGACCCTGTTCCTCGACTAGAGATCCCAGCTGATTACAATATAATACTCCTACCATAATCAAACCATATGGAGTTAGGCATACATGGATTCATTCAGAAATAACATGCTAACCTTTTCTTTGATCTTGCTGCGTTTCTTGCTGGCGAATTTCCTGTCCACGTCGGAGCCCCCTGAGAGCTGTGCAAACGGTGGTTGCTCAGCCTTCTTGAAGCCAAAGACGAAGACGAGGATAGCGCAGAGGAGCACGACACCGACGGGCAACGCATATTGCGAGTGCTGAAGCAGCAGGGTCACGTCCATGGCGGTCGAAAGGGACGTGTCAACGCGTGCGGGACCGACGACGGAAATGAGGGACGGCAATGGAGCGACGGCGACAGCACATACGGTTACAACTCGACGATGATCGGTGGAACCGGACGCTCAACGCACACGGCACGGATCAGGGATTTCTCGCGACTCAAAACATTGCGCCCTGGCGGACAGATTGGGAATTAATGGCTGCCAGGCGGGCGCCACTCTTCGCTGACGCGGCTCTGACACTCCACTGCGGAGTCAAGTCACGGTTCATTTTAGGGATTTATCTATGTTTTCAAGATGGTTTACAAGGATGGGGATAGCTATTATACTAATGAATTGATGGTTTTTAGGTTTTAGAGGGATTGTAAAAATTGTATTTTCTGTAAATGTTTGTTTGTTTTGGGTTGAAAGTTGTGAACTTGGATGTTTCGCCGAGAGTCATTGAGCTCAATGGGTTTTACTCATTGAGTATTACTCAAAGGTTTTTACTGTGTATTACACAACTAGCAGTTCTACTCAGGGAGGCCAAACGCAAATGCGGAGAAATGGAACCACGTTTTTAGCTTTCAGTATATAGATAAAGGTTTTCTATATACTCAAAGGTTTTTAGCATTTTAGTTGGAGACATAAATCCACGTGGCGTTAGTAGGCATCACGCGCACGCGTATCTAACTTATCGATGAGTACCACCAACACAGCTATGAAAATTTCAGTGTCGGTAACCGTCGGTTTCCGTCGGTACTTGTCGTCGTTTAAAGTTCGCGAAACCGAAACATTTAAATCGCTCAAGTAATACCATGAAGCAGATATCTAATTTTAATCTAACTTTAGCAACTAGGCGGCGCGGGCGCCGGCGGGATGTTTGAAGAGGGGATGACGCTGCTTCTTCCCAAACTTCTTCCCTGCTTCTTCGCCCTCGATCGTTTGCGCACGCGGTTTAACGTTTCTCGACAAACTTTTCCACCACCATAAAACTTGCAGCCAATCAGAGACTAACTTGCTCGAAGAACAGGATATACATATGGCTACTATTATTCCCGGACGTTTCTCGTTTATAAGTACATGAAAGTATGGAGACTGATATTAATATAAAAGTCTAAAATATAGAAGACATAATGAATGTATATAAATATTCAAAACGTAATTTAAATCCGCTACGTTCAAACGCAATAGCCAATTACAAACAATTATCGATGTGAAGTATGAAACATGTGCGAAGAACTATACATGTAAAAATTGATAAATATGTATAACCCCCAATACTTTACAAAGTGTCGCTATCTAGCGACAACAGTGGGAACTATATCCACAACAAACTTGAGCATTTCGCCACGGATGGCGGTGATTAAAATGGCAAATTATCGACATTTATCGGTAGCAGTACATCTCATTCATATTTGACCCTGCCAGGCAAAATTGAATCGGTTTATTTTTCTAAAGATTTTAGTTTATATAACGATTAATGGTGGACATGATTTAAACGTGTATGTAATTAAACTGCTGCAAGTGTTAATGAAAAAGAAAATTACAATAGTACCAAGTATTCCAATACTGAACATTAAAGATATAATTGGTATTCCTGACACGATAAATTGAGGTTATTCAGCAGCAAAGGAAGGAATGAGTGGAAACTAAACAATGAATTTTGATGAAAATTGTCAAAATTACGGCGACAAGAAATACATAAGATTCAAACCTGCAGAATCGTTTGATGGGCAAAGAAATAAAATTGACGATGTGAAGAGTCAGTTAAACGTTGGGAAACATGAGGAGAAGAGGCAAGGTAATTGTTTGTTTAATTGTTATTTGTTCAGTGATTATATACCCACAATATGGAATTGATTATCGTATGACAACAATACGTGACAGCAATGACTTTGCAAAGTCTGCTAAAAGATATAAGTTAGAGTTATCTTCTTTTGATAAATTTCTGATTGCAGCAAATTTTGTAATACTTAAAAATAAGTAAGAACTTGAGACTATCCCCATGAAGCATTATTTTACCTAAAAATCTTGGCTTTTGATTTTTCATTCAAGTCATATAATTATTATTATTATTATTCAAGCACCAACCAATACAATTATGTCTTATCCTGATTGTAGGTGTGTCCCTGACTAAATTTCTACGAACAGAGTTAACCAGAGGATATCAATTAGAATATGACGAAGAGAGATTCTCTGCAAGGAGGGAGAAGATTTATTCTTTTATCAAAATTCCAAGAGAATTGGAAAAGTTCATGATTTATGGCTTCCTACAAGTAAGGAGAGTCCTAAAATATTTTTCTCTATTAAATGTATAAATAAAATTAACACAAACGTAATTTTGTTTTACAGTGTGCAGACTCCTTTCTCTTTGTTTATACATTTTTACCATTAAGATTCATTATGGCATTATGGGCAATAGTTACAAGATATCTCTGGCACTGTTTAGGGTAAAATTTCAAATAGAATTTTCAGAAACTTTTTGTATAATACATCTCGTATAATATTAATTTATAATTTAGAAAGAGGGAAACCTTAAAAATCGGAGAGAGGCACTTGAGACCAGCAGAGATCTGTGATCTCTTGAAGGGAATTTTAGTGATCAGTTGTTGGGCAGCCACGTGGAAGGTTGATACTTCTATGATGTACCACTTGGTAAAGAGCCAATCTGTAATAAAACTGTACATATTTTATAACATGCTGGAAGTTGGCGACAGACTGTTCAGTGCTTTTGGTCAAGACACTATAGATGCCCTTTTGTGGACTGCAACAGAACCTAGATCCAAGACACAAGCAGGATCTCAGAATTTGGGTACCTTGCCACATTTGCTGTTCGCTGTTGCTTATGTTCGTATCCTTTAATTAATGCAAATATACGAAAAGAAATATTTCAATATTAATGGATATATTTTCCTACATGTTGCTTATTTTTGAAGTATTGCACAGCATATTGGTACTTTTCCAAGCAACCACTTTGAACGTCGCGATAAACAGTAGTAATAAAGCTTTACTTACTATAATGATGTCTAATAACGTAAGTAAATGCTTGAATTCATGTGTTCTTATTAAAAAAGTATATCTTTTCATTTATCACAAGCAGAGTAACTCAATGTAAACTTATGTTTCAGTTCGTTGAGTTGAAAGGCTCCGTCTTTAAGAAATTCGACAAAAACAATCTCTTTCAACTATCATGCGCGGACGTGAGGGAACGTTTCCACTTAATGATGCTTCTTCTGGCTGTAAATCTGCAGACGATGAAAGAGTACGCATGGAAAGCTGAACGACTCGCAGTACTCTTGCCAGACTGTATAATCTTGTTGTTCGCTGAAATGCTTGTAGACTGGGTAGGTAATCAAATATACCAAGTGTACTGATCCATAGGGAATCGAGTAACTTTTTAAATTTGATTAATCCTCCCGTTTTATCTGTTGCAGGTGAAACATGCGTTCATAACTCGTTTCAACGAGCTTCGTTCCACAGTCTACACAGACTATACTATCAGTCTGGCGTACGACATGGCCCAAACTCGCCAAGAAACCGCTTTCTCGGACCCCTCGGATTTGGTCGCCCGCAGGATGGGTTTCATTCCTCTCCCCTTGGGTGTTGCAATAGGAAAAGTGCTTTGCACCACCGTCACACCGCCAGTGAAGCCAGCGAACATAATTTTGTTGCTTCTAGCATACCTAATTTTAGTAGCGTTAAGAATTCTAAATAGCGTGGTGATTCTTGGTACGGCGTGCGATTTGATTTCGTCGCATTCCAAGGATTCCGACGACAGGACAACATCTTTGACTAATATCGACGAGAAAAAACCAAATTTAGCCACTGCAATGTTTTCCAATAGCGCGATTAGTTTGAATAACGTTTGCTTGAACGAGACTATTTTGAAAGAGGAGGTGCAAGGAGATAAGGACCAAGTTAGCAAAGAAATTTCCTAGTGAAAATTATTATTTTTATTGATGATAGTTACGATTATTTTGCAATAAAAATTCCTTTATACAAAACGAACTTGTATACATGTAAGTTTGACTACTCGAAATGTGTAGTAATAAGTATCCAGTATTTGTTAGGATTACTATTGTAAAATACTTTTGTTGACAGAATTTAGAAAATTATTGTTTCAAGTGCAGAACGTTTTATATATTAATTAACAGTTGTAATATTGTTCTCTTATGGTAAGGCAGCAGTACAAATTTTATTATTTTATTTTTTCTAAGACTCCACACATTCAGTATGGAGAATTTGTACATTGTTATTGCATTGTTATACCGATAAGGAGGAAACGGTGAGGATACTAATTGACTAGTCTCAGTAGAGGAGAATCAAAAACTTGAATTCAGTTAATCAGCAAGTACACGAAGGATCGATAAAGATATTTCTTTACGATACTTTCTGGTTTCTTGAAATGTTAACGATCAATCTTTTTGTTACTACAATATTCTCCTAATATGCTGTATTATATGCGTATCGAAAGTATTTTTATACGCACATTGGCCCCATGGGATATTTTTAAACGCAACGAATGGTTATAGTTCGATACCTTTGAATCAGTGACAAATAAGTATAAATAACATATGTATTTATGTTTATTCGATGGAAAGACAAATAAAAAGACTTTGAAAAAACATGAAATAATAAAATTTGCATTTTTTTTACACGCCCCTCTCTTTAATTTCAATGAAAATCATACCAAATGTATTTGTAATTATTATAGATGAGGTAATCGTTAATTTGATTAAAATAACAATTACATAATGTCATATAATGCTTTAAATATATTTGATGTATAATAACAAATATCGTTTTGCACATGTCATCACAGACTAGGTTTAATTTCACATAAAAAATTTTGTAGCCACAACTCTAGTATAAAATAATATATGTATAACAATGTATATTTATGGAATGCAAACTATCGACTATATTTAAAACAAGAGGAATGTATACATTTCAATCACATTTAACAATTATTCACATTCGCGAAGCTCCAAAAATTTCTCGATTTCAATATTCTCTAACTTCGTTTGTTTAGCTCAATCTTTCCAATATAATTCAAACCTCGAACAACGATAATCTTCCTAGTGCTGCTTTATATAGAGCTTTGGTAAACATTCGAGTATTTATCTGGACGAATTTTAATTACAACAACGCTGAAACGTTTTCTTAATTCAGCATCGCGATCAGGAGGCGTTTCCACTCAGCGGTACAATCGCTCTGGAAGCAAAGAAGACACAGGTGTTTTTGTTTTACGCTTTAAAACAAACGGATAGCTCGCTGTACACGTGCAGCTTTATTATAAACAATTATAGATGGTACAATAGAGTGGAATGGGTATTATCAACATTTATGTTAGAGATTCCCGTGTTTTGGCGTTCGTAAATAAAATATACGCGTTCCCTTCCATGACTCATTAATTCAAAAGTGCGATCAGAAGCCGCTTAAATTCTTCGCTGCAGTCACTCTGGAAATGCAAGCAGAATCGTGGGAAAAATTAAAGCGATGTTAATGTGAAATAGAGTAAATATTATTGTATTTATGTATATAAATGTCAGTATACACGCATGCACGCACATTGAAGAGATTCTTAATTAGTAGAATGTAGAATTAGTTGGTTGGTTCGCGAATTAATCATTGATTAATATTTCAACATGTCATTTTTAATAACAACAAAAAGAGTGATTAATATCATTTATTACTCGTTCGGTCTCACAGAGACTAATTTTTGCAGATCTGTCGACGAAAGAAAAAATGCAATACCGTAATCACCAAGTATCGCTCTAATTTAAAACAGTGAAATAATTTTAATCGTCTACAAAGCTTATCTTAAATAATTATCCCTAGTATTAAAGTGTGATACGAAAAAAAAAAGAGGCTGTCGAACATAAAATGCGTTCATCCAAGTAAGGCAAGCAAGAGCCTCTTGTAGTCCCCCGAGCAGTCATCCTGAAATTCATGGAAAATCATGGACAGCCAAGGTATGGTACGATAAAAGTTAAATACCAGATTGTGTAGGCAATTAAGGTAAGTGTGCATAGTTAATTAAATGGAAGAATTGAATGCGCATCAACTTACGTCGATGTCGCCTGCGAGGGACTGGCCATAGATTCTTTGATAGGTGTCTTTGATGTCTCCTAGATCGATCTCTGATCGTGCTACGATTATGCGAATTAAGGTTGTGTCGTCAGTGCCTAGGCCACGCATTGCTTTGTATAGGCGTTCCGCGAAGTAGCCAGTCTTGTCGCGGGTACATTTCACTAAATAAAAAAGATAATACAATAACTATTAGATATTGATCACTCGTGGAGATCGTACTTATTTCAAGTATGATATTAATATTCCCTACCCACTGCAAGATAACCATCTTCGAGGGATCCTGAGAATTCCCTTCTGATGGCGTCCTCGAGACTGTTCCCAGAGAGACGTTCGTACTCCTTGAAAATCTTTCTCAATTGAGGGAAGCTTTTAGTAATGAGGATAGCATTGAATGTACTCTCGTCTGTTCCCCATTGGCCTTCGCCAGCTTCTAGGAGTCTCTCAGCGTCAGCTATTGCAGCTTCTTCGTCGACGTCTGAGTTCTCGTTTCTGTTGGCCTTTGAACATAATGCAAAGAACCCTTAATAATTAACTAGTACATCCAAGTACATCAAACAAGTTATCCAAATAGTATCCATTATTACGATAGCTACATTAAAAGTTGCTTACACAGCAGAGAGAGACCAGTAGCCTCTTAAAATGGCCAGAAGTATCGCTCTTCAGATCATCCTCCAGCTCATTTCCATACACTGCGAATAAATATTAAAGAATGCAAGTTTAGAATCTATCCAAATGAGATTATACATGAATAACGCTAACATGAAATGGACAAGTACGCTTACAATCTTTGTAAACAGCAGATATGGTCTTAACTCCGTAGTTACTAAGCGACGCTAGCACCTCAATCAGGGCACCTTCGTCCGTGCCCATTCCAGAAATTGCTTTATGAAGCTCTTTGGCATAGAATTCTGGCAAGGGCGTCATTAATGCCAAGATGGCATTCTCGAAATTGCCACCCAGTTCTGATTTTAATTCAGAGATTAAGTCCTTTCCATACATTGTCTTGAATTTATCTGCTATCTCGAGACGCTGAACGATGCCACGATGGGCGAGGACGTCGACAATAGTCTGTTCGTCTGTGCCAAAGCCCTTCATGGCGGTTCTAAGGAGGGCTGCATCTTCCTCTGGGTTGAAGGGATCCGCAGGGTACACTGTTGGTGTGCACTAAAGCAAACATGTATCATATTAAATATATTATATATTAGATTTAATGCTTTAAATCTTATATATTTATAAAAATCTAGATTACTTTAATAATTTACATACTACTTTCACTGTGAAAAATTGTGTACAATAAAAAGTTTCAGTAAGAAGTGATACTGAATCGTGCTTGGGGAACTCTTTATGTAAATTACTGATTCTGGAATAAACGTATCATTTAATGAATATGTTTCATCTTGTTCTTGGAATTAAATCATGTAATATATACACGGTTGGAATGAGTCATTGTGAAATTGCGTCATACTTTTTTATTTATTCTGCACACACCGCCTATGCAGAACATCAATTTTAATTATTCCTAGTAGCAGAGTATGTAAGTAAAACAAACGCATAAGACTGAACAAAAAAAAATGATGATTACCTGCACGTGATAGTACTGGCTGGCAGACATCTTCAAAAGGGCTGAAAAATAAGTATTACGTTAAACAATAAAGTATTTAAATAATTCTATTCTATTATAATTATATTTGTTTTCTCTGACTAAAGTGATAATGTTTGAATTTCTTTATTTTGCGCCGTCATGACGTCACAACTTTCAAGGTCACGATCCATCGCGATCGAACCAGTGACGCTCCTGATAATATAATTTCAAACTCTCGCTATTTAGGTCAAAGCTTTCAACCCTTCACTCTTTCGCTACGGCGCCGGCGGTTCCGCCAGAGTGTCGGGTATATCCTGCGATCGAAAGGAAAGGGTTAATGTTCAAATTTACGCTACAACAGCTCGAGATCATACAAAATAAATTTGTATTCAGGATACGTCCAACTTTATGGTTACAAAAAGAGAAATTGATTTGCAAAGAATTATTTATTTGAATTATATAGAAACGTGTAATAAAATTGATATTAAAAGGAAACGATATTCAGAACCTGGGAGACTAGAATTGAACGATACAGATGAATTATAACGCCTATAGACTGCTGATTTCGTATCAGGCTTTGGTACCGTTAAACCAGCAATGATCTCATCGTCTAGCGCTATAATACGTCGAAAAACAACGGTTGAACAATTTTAGAATGAAGTATCGATACCAGGAAGCCTGCCAAGATGCTGTATAGCGATTCCAAAGTTTGTATTGATTGGTAACGAAGAAGAAACTGTCCAGGGTGTGGCTTCTACCTTGTTTGAAGTAATGGTAGATCTTGTTCAATCCTCTGTTGGATTCCACGCGTTCTTCGCTGTTCGCGACTGACTAAAGGAAAGTGGGAGAACCAGGGAGAACTGGCTGTCTGAGTATCGTCATGGACATTCTTTGGTGGGAGAATCGAGTCTGGCCAATGTGTATACTTACGTGAATGGTATAGGAAATGTTCGACAACGCGACAGAGTATGCGATTATATATTTGCGCGTTCCTGAGCACAGCAAGCGTAGCGTACACGATTTTGCGACTGTAATTAATTACCTTTAAGGCGTGGCGATGCCGACAAATAACAATAAATTGTTGTAACAGCTAGATTCCCTTATACAAAGCTTCTTAGCATCATACATACCCTACAAAACATTCAAAACATTGTCAGCACTCGCCTCATACACGTTCATCGCTTTATCTAATCATTTATTGACTTACCACAGATTATTGATGCATTTCTACGCACACAGTATAAAGTATGGATCATTAGCAAGCTTCAAGGACCGGTCTCCTTATGATTGTCATTATTATTACCCAGTTATTAACGTTTTTTTAATAGTTCGTATATGTCAAATTTAAATTTCCTATCCGTGGCGCCATCTAGCGGACTGCCGCCGAAGCTCCGGATAAGTATTAGAACAGCTCGGGAGGTATACGCTTGAAACTGAGCGAGAGAGAAAGTAAAACAGAGGGGTCAAACATTCAGGGATTAATTACAAATTAATTACGATCGGCTGGGGAAATTGGAGCACATGGCACTTAAAGTTTGAACCTTCAGCAAGGTCTCGTGTAAATTACAGGTTGCTCGAATAGTTATTAACAACACTAGAGCAATAATAAGCGATCGACAAACGAAGAGCTCTTCGCCGATTCTGTGATCCTAGTATCCGGAGCTTTTGGCGACACTCCGCAGGCTGGCGCCACTGGTGGCAAATTTAAATTTTGACATATACCGACCATTAAGAAAACGTTAATAACAATTGACTAACAATGAGAATCGGAAGGATACAGGTCCTTGGTGGTTGCTAATGATCCATATTTTATATCAGGTGTGTAAGAATTCGTCAATTATCTTTGATAAGTTAATAAATAATCAAATGAGGCGAATATTAACGATGTCGTAAACGTGTTCTGGCACAAGGATTTGTTGATAATTGTTTAATAGCAATCAGAATAGGAAGAAAATCAGTCCTTGAACGTTGTTGGTGATCTATACGTTATTTATTTGTTTATAGAAGAATACATGTAGTAGGGAAAGCTTGGAGGCTTTAATTTTTGAATAATGAAATATATTTGCACCAACATTTATACGAAACATTGATATCTTGAAAGTGTAATAAAGATTAACTGCCACCTCAACACCGTAAATGAATTAGGAAAAACAGAAAGTCTATCAATATTGCGGTAGGAGATAAAAGTCCTCTGATACACATAAGTAGATCATTTTGTATCTACAATATACCAAAGAAAAACGTCGATTATTTCTTTCCTTTAATTAACTTGGTTCTTTTCTCAGATTCCTGAGCAATGGAAACATCATGGCAATTCATTAGACTATACACTTCAAATTCTATCGACCACATGTAAGTACACATAAATTAACATGATTCAATGGAAATATACTAGAATGTCTCTAAGAATAAGTATCTGAATAATCTAGTCAGACTTGGAAGTATAAAGCATTAACATCTCATGTTCTGTTTTAGCCTAATGATTCAATGTACACAGGAGTCTACCAACACACAAAGAACTTGTACCTCAAAGATTCCCAAAGGATATAAAAATCCAGATACATAACGAATAACTAAATCAACATGGTTTAATGAAAATATATGAAGACTACATCCGAGTGATCCAATTAGACTTGGAATAGCAAAGGATTAAGATTCCATATTCTTTCTTTCCAAAGAGTATTAAAGGCATACATACTTGATAAACAATTCAGTGCCATTATTCCTTACCTTTTCACTACACCGAACCACTGAACCAAAGCACCTTCCACTATATCACTATCTAATTGTAAGTAAATTACTTGCTAGCCTTAGAAGCAAGAAATAAAAGCCAGACGAATGATAGAAGTTTATACTGGTCGCAGAATCACGGTACGAATTATATAAACAAGAGGAAAGAAGTCCCCTGGTGGGGGCCAAGAGGTATACTCTGGTATACTCTCGACTGTGACGTGGAAACAAAGTGCGCAAGTTGGCATAAGCGATGCGAAAAGAATGGAGAGTGGCGACAAACGTTCGTCGACCGCCGCTGTATGAGATCGGCGTTAAATAAGGACAAGGTGATGGTCGTATGACTCACGACGCAGTTTGGGTCATCGTTGAGCTATTCACTGATTGCGAGACCTCGGGGTTCGTCGAATGAATGATACGATACAGGAACGAACGTAACGGCATTGCTGACTCGCTTAGCAACTATTTCTCACGCGATGGACGGTATTACTGACGACGTAATCGTCAGCAAACGCATTTCCTGCATTTGTTTGTTAGGGAACTGCGGAACATCGGCCTGGAGATTAAATAGATTTGGACACGAGTATGATATTATAAATATAGAGTATAATAGTTGTTGCGATGGTTCTCTCACGAGTGCAATTAAATTCGGAAACGAAACGTGGACAAAAGTTCTGGGATCCTCGAAACGAAACGTATGAATTCCTCGAATGATATGCTTCCTATTTGAGTGAAGACCATTTCTTGAAGCACCTAATTATTGGAAAAATAAAATTAGTACGTATACAACTACGTGCCGTTACGATATAGTTGTTAGTAGTAAATATTTTGGTGACAGGGTTAAATTTTGAAATAATATTAAACGACTATTAGCGATGTGTTTTATGCGATGGGAATCGTTATCTCTTGTGACTGTTACTTTCATAAATATTATCGAGCACTTACCATTCGTGCGACATGTTCAGCCTCCTCTCTATCGATGACTGCAGGATCATCCTGATCATTCCCTGTTAGTCTTTGCGTAGCCTCGATTAAATCGTCGATTGAAATTTGATTATCGCCGTCAAAGTCTGGAGACAGAGAAAAATATATCCAAGTTTACGTTCGAGTTTAGTCGCCTTGAAAGAGTGTCGTTTTACAACAAGAAAAAAAATTAAAAATTCATGTTAATAATTAGCCTTGATAATAGATGTTTTTTTATCGTTGCAGTTGGAAATGCTACGAGATTATTACCGAAAATAGAAAATGCCCAGGCAGCACGAGCCTCGTCGTCGGCATTTTCAGAGAAAGCTGAGCACAGGTCCAAAACGTCTTCGAGGGACAGGTGTCGATCATTTTTGGAGGAGAAAACTCGATATATCGAGTCGCGAAATGGACTGCACTGAAAGCAATTCCATAATCACTACTCGCTGCTTACTACGAGTGGCGAGTAAAAATAATAATGAAAATGTTCGTTGAACGTAACAATTAAAACGATACTCGACTTACTCGAATTTCTGGGAACACCGTCTCGATTTGGTCTGTAGAGAAACGATGTTGAAGATCCTCGCGAAGTATCCCTGGCTCTATGTTATCGAGCAGCTTGGCAATACTGAAAAAACAATGAGCTTTGAAGATAAAATAGATGAGAATTAATTGAATTATTATTAAGTTGTATTCGAAGGAGTGTTTGGAATTGTTTAATTGTATCGCTCACTATTGTATCTGGTTTTTCGTCAAGTATGTCAATTCAGCATAAGTCTGAACCGATTCCTCGTTAAGAATATTGTTTTTCGACCACACGTTTCCCATGGCGATGCACAAACAATCAACTGTCAAACGCGAGGATATCAATGTAATTATCAATGTAACGATAACTGTTATCTCTCTTGGAGAGAATCTCGTATATCATCATCCTAATTCTATTTTACTGATAAACGTCATTCGAGTATCAATTCCCTTTCGAACGATCTTGCATATGACTAATTTAAATAGAAAATCTCAGTTAACGTCCAAGATCAATTTCTTTTTTTATTTCTGACTTTCATTGATTTCTATTATCCTGTTTCTTGGTTACACCTTATTTTGTACAGAATTGCAGTAGTGTAGTAGCGTGGAAACAAATATATTTACATTGGTTGCATCTGATTTTACATGGAATTGTAGTAATATTACTTTTTTGTAGCTTTGTATACACCTTACATTTACTGCTTTTATTTATACTTAACTAGCCTGCCCTTTGAAACTTTTCGGTATTTTCCCGCTATTTTCGCTCAAATGAGTAGCCATCTAGCGGCGAATACACCAAACTATTCTCGGAGTCTGATCAGCGCCTCTATCGGGAAAACGCTCAAGTTTGTCCTCGATAGTTTCTTTTTTCTCCGCTAGATGGCGCCATTTATATTGTTTTCTTTACCGACACGTGTCCCTTTCGAACGATCCTGCATATGACTAATTTAAATAGAAAATCTCAGTTAACGTCCAAGATCAATTTCTTTTTTTATTTCTGACTTTCATTGATTTCTATTATCCTGTTTCTTGGTTACACCTTATTTTGTACAGAATTGCAGTAGCGTAGTAGCGTGGAAACAAATATATTTACATTGGTTGCATCTGATTTTACATGGAATTGTAGTAGTATTACTTTTTTGTAGCTTTGTATACACCTTACATTTACTGCTTTTATTTATACTTAACTAGCCTGCCCTTTGAAACTTTTCGGTATTTTCCCGCTATTTTCGCTCAAATGAGTAGCCATCTAGCGGCGAATATACCAAACTATTCTCGGAGTCTGATCAGCGCCTCTATCGGGAAAACGCTCAAGTTTGTCCTCGATAGTTTCTTTTTCCGCCGCTAGATCGTTTTACCCTATGTTTTCTTTATCGACACGTGTCGGTAAAGAAAACAATATAAATGGCGCCATCTTTTCCCGAGTTCAATTTTCCCGCCAGAAATTGGTATCGCCCATTCACGGAGTCTGATCAGCGCCTCTATCGGGAAAACGCTCAAG
>NC_071984.1:2050295-2052845 GCF_026283585.1 Hylaeus volcanicus | reverse complement strand
CTCAATCTCGATAGTCTCCAATTTTGAAAATCTTCAATCTTGATAGTTTCCAAATTTTGAAAATCCTCAATCTTGATAGTCTCCAATTTTGAGAATCTCTAATTTTGAAAGATCCAATTGTCATTGTCACCAACTTTGAAAATCTTCAATCTTGATAATTCCCAAATTTTGAAAATTCTCAATCTTGATAGTCTTCAATTTTGAAAATTCTCAATCTTGATAGTCCCCAAATTTTGAAAATCCTCAATCTTGATAATCCCCAAATTTTGAGAATCCTGAATCTTGATAGTCTTCAATTAAAAAAATCCTCAATCTTGCTAGTCTCGAATTTTGAAAATCCTCAATTTTGAAAGTGGCCAACCATCGATGTTCACTCTCGAAACTCTTCGATCTCGAAAGTTGTCGATCTCGTCTATCGATGATCGTATCGCTAAATAAACCAAGCATCGAGTTGTCGCGCTGCCATGGATCTCTTCGAGGAAAACCAACGAACCAAAATCCTGATGTTTCTCAAAGGTTTCCGGGACTCCGTCGATCTCGGTGTCGTTTGGTCAACGGTTCGTCTGTCCGCGCTGGTAGTTTCTCACGCGACGGTTAATATGGGCATAAAATGATTGTTCAATTGGCGAGAGGAAGCGACAGGAAGCGAACCGGCACGGTATCGTTTTGCGGTGGCTTGGTAACATAGACACACGTACCGTGATTCAGTAACGTGTAACTAGTGGGATTGCAATCGGGGAGAACGTTGGACTTGTGCCCAGCACGCTCCACGCGGCCGGGGAACGGACAAGGACGGACCCATGCCGAGCAACGCTGCCGTACGACAGAGAGAGACGATCCCTCGATAAGAAGATGTAGCACGAGTATATACCCTCCTCGGGTACTAGAATGGAAAAAAGAGGAAGACTAGGGGCCCCTGTGACTCTCTCTCTCTCTCTCTCTTTCTCCGTGTACCGGGTGAGACGAGGAACCGCGATATCGGCTGCTCCTTCCGTGTGAGCAGCCCGAAACGAGCAAAGAGAGAGAGGATACGTACGGCATACCGTGGCACGACTACCAGAGGAGGATCAGACGAGGTAGGAAATACGGGTTCGAGGCCCCGGTGCGACGAGGACGAAGAAACGGTGACGATGGCTTGGTGTGGGCGCGTGTCTGGCAGCTGCCGCTTACAGGTGGTGTGCTTGCTTGGGAACCAACCTCTACGGACCGTTCCCACGGAAGGCCTGTCCCCCTCCAGACACCCAACCAGAACCCCCTTGCCCTGCGACGGCCAAGGGCCCCTCCACTATATAACCATGCGCCGCGGACCGCAGCCACCACAATCACGGTGACCGTTCACGGTGTAACAGCTAGTTTATCAAACGATACTCGTTCGACTTGTGCTTATTAAGTGTGTGAAGTGTCCAAAGGATTAACCATGCAGATGCACGAGCAGATCATGATGGTAGACGGACAGGAGCAGCCCATCTCCAGAACTTATCAGTACAGAAAGGTAAGCGTCCCTGAACAACACGACCTGTTATTCTCAATCCTCCTAATCTCTGACCTGCCTCTCGCTCATCTACTTGAATCCAATCGGAGAACCTCTTTCTGGACAAAGATACCTAGACAGCTCGGAATATCCAAACTCTCCGATCTTTGATCTTCTCTTCTAACAGACTCCTGTTTCTAATTGTCCAGGTGATGAAGCCAATGCTAGAGCGGAAACGCAGAGCGCGCATCAACCGGTGCCTGGACGAGCTCAAGGACCTGATGGTGACAGCCCTAGCCGGCGACGGCGAGAACGTGGCCAAGCTGGAGAAGGCTGACATCCTCGAGCTCACCGTTCGCCACCTCCACAAGCTCCAAAGACAGCAAAGATTGTCGGCGAACCCGGTGATCGACGCCGACAGATTCCGAGCGGGTTACACTCACTGCGCGAACGAAGTCAGCCGCTGCTTGGCGGCCACTCCCGGGGTGGACGTGGCCCTGGGGACCAAGCTGATGACCCACTTGGGACACAAGCTCAACTCCATGGACAAGACAGGACCTCTGACCATCCACGTAGCCGCGCCACAGTCCTCGCCGTCCTCCAGCGACCTCAGCTCCGACGAGTACTCCATGCCCTTGACGCCAGCCTCCAGCCAGCCCTCTCCCGTCAGGACGGACATCGAGACGATGTCCCAGACCCACCAGGGACTCCTCCAGGTCGCCAAACCCACCGAGCCCATCTGGAGACCCTGGTAATCTCGACTAGAAGACACTCGACTAGGAGAGACTCGATTAAAAGAGACTGGAAGACGCGAGAATCTTGGACGAGGCCTGGAAGAAGAGGTAGTGGAGGAACCATGAAAATAGCCCTTCCTCCAGGTGACCGAACCTGTCGGCTTCTCTGGAGACCTTGGCAACCTTGGAAGGAGCGAACCAGAAGAGGGAGGGATAGAAGGAACGAAGAGCTACTACCAACCCTATCCGAAGACCTCGGTGACCTCGGTGACCTTGAAGTAGAAGATGAAGAAAGAATATCAACTCGTCGAGGAAGCCTTGGAATTCGAGGATCCACGAACCTAC
>NC_071984.1:1980254-2050285 GCF_026283585.1 Hylaeus volcanicus | reverse complement strand
AACATCAACTCATCGAGGAAGCCTTGGAATCCGAGGAGCCACGAACCCTACCGGGCCTATCTGAAGACCTCGGTGACCTCGGTGAGCTTGGACTAGAAGAGCCAGAAACCTACCGAGCCTATCCGAAACGTCGGTGACCTTGGTGTAACCTTGGTACAAGCTCGACGTAACCTCGGTGTAACCGTGGACTAGAAGAGGTAACCGGAAGAATAATTGTGTTGCAATTTCGTCTGTGATTCGAGCCGCGAGCTCTCGATTATGCTCGAGGTGGTTCGCGAAAGGAGAAGGGGGTGTGCAAAGGCGAAACGGTTTATAGACTTTAAGGTGTTTACGCTGACGAAGAGAGATAATGTAAAATAAGAGATGATAACGATGTAAGCTACTGTATAATTTCGTCCACTGATTATTGTAAATTGTTACGGAACTACTGAGATCTCTATTGTAAAGTGGTCGCGGCTGAAGCTTTAATTCGCTTGACGGTGTTATCTATTGTTTATTGCATACTTTTATCGAGAATTTTTGTTTATTTTGCCCCATTTTCGCGCGGGAACGCCCCGTGTATAGTACGAAAAAAAAAAGAAGAAAAAAGAAAAAAAAAAGAAGAGCTCTTTCTCGCGCTGAAAACGTTGTTATGTATCTCCTCGGTCGTGCTTTAGGTTAACTCGAACGTTTTAATAGTCCTGGCCGACGCTGATAACGGGACGAGCACGACCGAGCAAAGGATTTTGTGATAGAGAAACGTGTACCTGTGATATTTACTGTAGACATAGGAAAACGATACTAGATTTTTAATAAACATGTTTCCTTTGTGAAAATAAATTCCTGTTTGTATAAATTCATTTTACGTTACGTCGTTCACCCAACATATATCCTCTCCATTTCCTCTTCGTTTAATTAACTTCGTTTAATTAACTTCGTTTAATTCACTCGATTAAAAGTAACTGATTCAAAGGGTTCGAGTACTGTCTGAAAATTTTCGTATTTTCTACGATAGTATCATGTATACGTATATTAAACGATAACGCGATTGAAATGACGCAATTTAAAGGGATAATCGCGACGAAAGTTGGCTACCAAGGTCAACGGCTGTTTCCAAAATGGTATGCGGTATTTTTTACGACAGAATTCGGTTGATCGATAAATTCTGGGACCGAAAGTATCGAGGTATACCCACTCTAAAAGTGATACTTTGAAGGATATTAAATTTCTAAGATATTTCACGATTTGACCTTGACTGACCTTGAGATCACAGGCCATTGAACTCGTCCTTGGACATGTACGTCAATGATAGGACACGATTTAACCTGGGAGCAATTTAACCTGCTCGGAACGTGGTCCGAGTACTATTACTTAATATTTTCAACTGAAAATCATTGAATTTTATTGTTAACCTTAATGATAATTAATCAAGATTAACATTGAGTGGATACGAAGATGAAATGTTTCAGATCGAGTAAACGATTATCGAATAATGAAAATGGATAGACAGACACCAAAAAATCATTTATTCTTAATTTCTCTTTTCCCTACTAATTGTTTCGTTAAAGTTCCTTTTTCTTTACGATCTTTTTATTCTTATTCCACGATAAGTATCTACCTTTATTTAGCTATTGTATTATTCATTAGACAAGTCTTCTATTAATAGAGCATTTCCTACAAATAGATTAATATCGAAACTTTGAAAAGGCAATTGGAAACACTTTAAAAATATGAATAACATATTAATTTCTCACGAACGGAACCATTAATCGGATGTAATGAACTACTGCACACTGCGGAGCCATCTTCTAACAGTTTCGTGAAACTACTGAAAGTTGCGCTCTTTTTGTAGGTACCTTACCATAGGAGGTACTTTGTTACCATGCACGAGGTTAGAATATGAATATTATATTACCATTGCATGGCTGTAGGTAATGCAATTACTGCAGGAGTTTCTGCGTTATCGACAGGCTGTTTTTGAATCGAATTCAACTGTGTTCGCAAAGTATTTTAGGGGAGCATCGTTCTCAAGATGGCGACTTGGTTATAAAAATAGTAAAACGAAACTCAAACACGAATTTGCCCACTTACATTTCCATTAGTAATAAATAGACGATTATTCAGGTTGAATGGACGAATCGAAGCATAAATAATCCACGAAAATCATTCGAAAGTTGTTTATGATGAATGCACACCTTTAGGGAATTTGCAGTTTGGTGTCAGTGGCGCCATTGGTGGAATAATTGCCCAAGTTCTTCATTTTTCCTAAATGCGTAATTAATACAATTCTTTGCTTTAGAATACTACAATTTATTATTTTAATATATTAATTAAGGATTCATCTGCTTTTACATGTGCATTTGAGTCTACAAGTTTAGATCGTTGTTCTAAGGTCACTATTTACAATTTACGTAAATGTATTTTAACCGAAGGTAGCTTCAATTTGAATGAAACAATAACAGTATAAAATAATAAAATGGTAAAGGAATGTGTAAATATTCCTAATCTATCATTTTCAACGATATTTGATTTTTTTTATTTGATTTCGTAGTGGCGCCATCGGTGGCGAAACGCCCAAGCTTGAAGTAAAAATAATTCTCACTAGCTGGATGGTTCAACATCTACCTTTTAATAAATTATTTTTAATTTGCCATAAATGCATTATGAGTACGATTCTTAGCTTCGTAATGCTACAATATCTATGTTATAATAAATTTATCGTTTGTGCGAATAGTTACTTAATTTAACAATAATTATCGAGCCCTGTGGTGGACGCACTCATCATCGTCGATAAGAAGATTTATGAAGACCGTCGATAAAGAAGAACTAACTGTTAACTCGATGATACTCGATGTTATTCATTTGATTGTCTTTTGTGAAACACAATTTAATGTTGTTTGCCTTTCAAATATTTTAACGCACTTTCTCCATTAAGCATTATCATCCATTAAGCAAGAGAGATCGTTTAAAATAAACAGACCTAACCCAGACCTAACCCAGACCTAACCCAGTGGTGGACGCACTCATCATCGTCGATAAGAAGATTTATGAAGACCGTCGATAAAGAAGAACTAACTGTTAACTCGATGATACTCGATGTTATTCATTTGATTGTCTTTTGTGAAACACAATTTAATGTTGTTTGCCTTTCAAATATTTTAACGCACTTTCTCCATTAAGCATTATCTTCCATTAAGCAAGAGAGATCGTTTAAAATAAATTGTTATTCGATCAAAACTTTTATTTAGTCTACATTAAAATATAATATGGGTAAACCTTACTCATACCCCTTTAATAAGTGTCGCCATCTAGCGACGATAGTGAGAACTAGTTTCATCACAAGCTTGGACGTTTCGCCACCGATGGCGCCACCGGTACTAAACCCTTAATAATATTAATACCACTGTTTATTTGCTATATTATTCATTAAAACGTCACAATTTAAATAATTTAGCTTGTCTCAGGCCCAGAATAAATAATCTTAGGGCGTACACTCCCCGATAAGAGTCCCTCTGTTTAATTTTTGAGTCTAGCCGAATTGCAAGCAGTGCCGGTCCTAGCATTATTGGCGCCCCGGGCAAGTTTATCGGGCGGGTTTATCGTTAAAATTTGTGAGAAAAAAGGACAAGGTAACGATATCAAACGGTGAATCTCTAGTTAGATTGTAAAAATTGTTAAACTACGTAGCACGAGAAATCATCGGTATATTCGCGTATTAGGGACACCTGGCTACGGCGCCCCCTACAAATCCAAGACCCTGGACAATCGACCGATCACTCGACCGCAAGTATCGCGGTAGAAACGTTCAAGGACTCCCAGAAGAGCGGAGTTTCTCGTCTGTAAAACAAGCAAAACTCTATGGTTCTCGGTATCCAAGCGTTCCTGATCTGGCGCGCCAACTGTCGGCGAGAATCGCGACTAGTTTTTCAGGCGAATCGATATTCTGCTCAAATATTGACTTCGCGATTGTGAGTGGTGTCGCAAGCCGAGTCGTGCAGTACGGTGCAGTAGACGGCGATGCTCTTTTAAAAACCGCGTCCCCGAAGAGTGATACACAAAGTGCTGTTAGGCGAGGCGACAATCGGAGTATCCTGGAGACAAGGACCAAGGAAAATGCTGTTGGCGGCTGTGCTTTTAGGATTGACCCTAGGTCTCTCCCACGCGAGCATCCCAGCCCTCGAGTCGACTCCGAGTTCCTTCAACAATCATGGAGGTGATTTCATTTCTCTTTTCCGATGGCCTACATTTACCCGAACCGCCTCCGAACCCTCTCCTTCAATGAAAAATCGTCCGTAACGTTTCCATTAATTCACTTCCGTCGAATCGCGGCCGATTCGACGGTATATCGCGCGGCGGATGACTCGCAGGTGCGATTGTTCTTTGGCGAGCACCTGCAGTCACCCAAACTGTTATGGCGAATTCATTGACTGGTCCCGATAGGTCCTCCGATACCGTATTCGCACCTGATTCGGTCGATGCGGCCCGAAACACGGGAAAAATAATTACGACCACGTACGTGACGCTTAATATGCTCAGTTATGTCAGAATTAATCACGTTTTTATTGATAACGAGGTAGATAAACGTCAAATCGGAATTAATTACGAGAAAACAGTTCCGACTGGAATCGCACTGTTGAAATAACGCCGCGTAACGATTTCTTTCCGTTTATTACTTATTACTCGAGCGTCCTGTGTATCTATACGAGATGCAGTAATATTTTGACACGGTTCGTCGAATATTTTCAGAAAAATTGATTAAAGAGATCTGCATAATTCGAACTATTCTTAGTTTCTTTACATTCGATTTTATTGTATTTTTTATCGCAATAAAAATAGTTCGAACCAGATCGAGTACTCTGTAGTATTTCGTAATTTGTATCGGATGCTTAATTACCATTTAACGATACATCCTTAGAAACTTAAATTAATTTTTGTTACTTAATTATAGTTAATTAATTACTTAAAGAAATTTAAAAATTTATCTACTCATGATTATTATTATTAAGCTTGTAAATGTCTAAAGATTCTACGAATAATTTAAAAGACTCTCGATTCAACTATTCCTTTCCTCGATTTTTGCATGTTCGATACATGTTTTATACATGTTCGTCCTGTTTTTAGATGGATTCAACCCAACCCTTTGAACTCCGACATACATGCTCCAGTGAACGTATCTGCTGTTGCTGTTGACCAGATTACAATTGAAACTCGCAAGAATAAATATCATTTACCCTGAAAACAAATTGTCCCTGCAACTAGTCTTCCATTTACGCTGAACCTTAATTCGATACAGTTCGTTTCTAAAAGAGAAACAAATACAATGCAAACAGGAAGGAAGTCACCTTGAAAGAACCAATATGAACACGAATAAACCAAAGAAAATTAGCCACAAATATACACAAAACTTAAAATCTTGTTTGTATCCCACGTACTTACAAATATTGCCCGTTTTCAGTTCCACGATTGGATTTGGATAGTCTGGAAAGCGGATACCACGGTTTGGTGAAGGAAAACGAGACTCTGGTCGAGGTAACGCCGCAGATTCGTGCTTTGGGTGCCAAGGTATGCTCCTTCCGCATCGCAAACAAACATCACGGCGAGGCACCGTTCGAAATTGTCCTGAAAGAGAAAGGAATGGCGGAGCTGAGAGCTCTACGAGTCCTGAACTGCGAGAAAAGGCGCAACTACAAGTTCGACGTCCAAGCTGTTGGCTGCAATGGCGCGTTTTCAGAAAAGTACGAATCATGTAACGTAAACTGCTCAACTTGCTATAGTTTCGATACTAAATCGTCCTTTGAATTTCATTCCAGCGCCACGGTGCACATCACAGTAGTGGACGTGAACGAGTATGCTCCACAATTCCTTCAGCCAGCCTACGTCAGCACAGTGGACGAAGGCAGACTCTACGAAGAAGTGGTACGCGTGGAAGCCTCCGACAGGGACTGCACTCCGAAATTCGGAGACGTGTGTAAATACGAGATCCTGACTGCGGATCAGCCCTTCATCATCGACAACGAGGGAGCCATACGCAACACAGAACCCTTAGACTACGAACGTTCCCATAACTACATCCTTAGCGTGGTCGCGTACGACTGTGGCATGAAGCAATCAGCTCCAGCCATGGTGACCGTCAAGGTAAACCGTGTCTGCGCTCCAGGATGGCGAGGGATCCCAGAAAGGGTAGACTACGCCGCTGGAGTATCCTCTCAACCGTTGCTCCCCTCTGCAAAGCTAGACCTCTGCGACGCCCCATGTATACTGCGCAACGTCAGAGCTACTCTAACCCTCGCCACGGATCATATAGGCAAGGGCTGCGACCGTGACACCTACGGCGTCCACAGCCAACGCAAACTATGCGGCGCATCTCGCGAGAGCGTCGATTTACTACCCACCCCTGGACCCACCACTTCCTGGACTGCCTCTCTGTCCAGGGACGAGGGCAGGGAAGCTGACGAAATATTCGAATTCGACGGGGTCGACTCGGCCGCCATTATACCTAGCGACGTTCTGGAGCACACCTTGGCTCAGAAATTCACGATTGGAGTGTGGGTGAAGCACAGACCCCGCCCTAGACAGGATCCACACCTCAAGGAACATATCCTGTGCGCTGCAGACGATCACAGTAAGCTTCCTCGTTCCAGTTCCTCGTTCAAGTTCCTCGTCGCAACCTTTTTTTCTTGTGTATTTGCCGGAAGCGTTATACTAAAGATCCGTTTAAATTTCAGAGATGAACAGACATCACTACGCCCTGTTCATCAGGAACTGCAGGTTGATCCTGCTGCTCAGACGAGACTTCTCCGAAGGCGACCCGAACATCTTCAGACCCGCTGAGTGGCGTTGGAAGCTGGTCCAAGCCTGCGACGACAAGTGGCATCACTACGCCGTCCAGGTCGACTTCCCTCATGTAACCTTGTACGTCGACGGAGAAGAGTGGCACACGGACGAGAAGAATCCAGAGGTGATCGACGACTGGCCCCTGCACCCCGCGAAAGGCGTCAATACGACCCTAGTCGTCGGTGCCTGCTGGCAGGGCTCCGACAACAAAACGAAACACCACTTCCGCGGGTATCTGGCTGGACTCTCGGTTCTGGTTGGAAGAAACGAAAAGCCAGACGTGCTGTCCTGCCTGCGTCGTTGCCAGGAGGGCATCCGTGTCCCGTCGATGGACCTGCTTCAGCCAGGAACTCAATTACTCACCAACTCAGACCTGACGGAGGTCCGAATCGACGGGGACAACCGCACCAACGTGGAGACGCTGATCCGTCGCATCGGGTACTCCAACTCCAGACGATTCCCTACGCCAGGTCGGCGTAATTTCCGTCTGGAAACGACCATCGTCTGCGAGGGCAGCGAGAACAATCCTCTTCCTGTCCCTACGGTTCAATCGTACGTCACTGTCCTGCCTCCACCGCGACCTGGAATAACCGTTAACGGCACAGGCTACGTGGCCAGGGAGTACGCAGACTTCCGTCTAGGTGTCAGGGTATTCCCTGACGCCCGTGTCACCGCTGGCTCCGCCGCCAGGCTGGATGCCTGTGCCGTCAGCGTCTATCCAAGCCTGAACCCCGATCACGAGAGCCTAGGTCTGCCTGGAGACGCCCTACGCAGAATCCACTCCATCGCCGCGCGAGTAGACAGAGATGGCGTCGTCCTCTCGGGCGCTGACACGCCGTACAATTACCAGCAGCTGATACGTCTGATCATGTACACCAATCGTAAGCCTGCTTACTACCTGGATCGCGTGTTCAAGCTGACCTGCTCAGAGCTCAGCGGCCGTTTCGCCAGCAACGAGTACGTGCAGACGTTGGCTGTTATTCATCCTAAAGAGAAGACCACAGCTGTTCCTCGTTCCACGCCCGACGAGCCACCTATAGCTAGAATCCTGGAGCCCATACCTGGCCACGCGCAACTCTCTCCTCATCACGCGGAACTCCCCGAGGAATACGCCACCACCATCCTGCGCGAGGGTAACAGGAGCATCGGAGCAGGCGGCAGCCACGCCGTCACCATCGTCGCTGCTGCCTGTATCTGTTTCTTGCTGCTGATGGCGATGGTCGGTGCAGCAAGGGTCAGAGGAGCCGCGAAACGTCGAAGATCCGCTGGAGACGAACTGGCTGCCGAGACTGAGATGGCCTGGGACGACTCTGCACTCGCCATTACCGTCAATCCTATGGAGAGGCTCACCGAACACGATCCTCATCATCCCAGTCAGAGAGAGGAGGACGTCGACGACTCTGGAAGCTCCGACTCCGAAGATGGCTCGTACAGAGACGACGACTTGGACAGCTCGGACTGCGAGAACGACTGCGAGCTGAGCAACGGACAACATCGCAGCCACGACTTGGAATGGGATCACCGCGACGTTTAAATTACTATTCCTCTGCGTTCATCCCTCCCCTTTCTTTGCGTCAGCGGTCGAGCAGAGCGCTAACCTGTTATAGAGAGTAATTTTGCTTTGTTTTTATTACTGCTGATTAGTTGCTCGGATCGTTCCATTTGGAATCTGACGTTCGGAGATTGTTTATTTCCTAATGACACCAAAAATGTTCGATTGGTGCAAACGTAATTATTTCCGCATCGAGCTGATAGTTGGATTTTTCACCGTATTCCTATCTAAAGGCGAGAGGTCGTGTTGTATCCGTCCCCATTAATGAAATTTGTATCGTTGACGCCAGCTATTGTTATGGTTAGCGCTCTGCTTCGGAGCCAGTAAAACTTGCAAGAGTGCGGGACGCTTTACCGAATAATTCAACTCTTTGTATCCACTTTACAAAGAGTACTTAAGTTTGCTGGGAATCTCTCCCGTTATTTATGTCACTCATTAGTACTAATTATTATTGTTTTCTTCATTAGTAGTAGTAGTAATAGCAGTAGGACAAAGGGAACTTGTTTTGTATACTCTCGATTATCTTCTCCGCCATTTATTCCACTGTTATACATTTTTCTATCGCTAACCGTATTAGCCGTTACTACTACTTTCGTTTATCGACACGGAGGCCCGATAATTGCATACCGTAACGCCATAATCAAAGGCGATTTACCACGTAACGAAATTTTTAAGCGTATTTCATATTTGATCTCGTAAGTACGTATATTCTGTGTCGTTTTTTTTATTCGAGGAATACGTTTTTGTAATTAGTATTAAAACCAAAAGAATGTTTCTTTACTCTGGATCGGGCCGTGCTATCGTACTTGCCCAATTGTGCGTTTTACTTTTAAGCGAGAAAATCCGTAATAATTTGCACAATGTTCCTTCCTGATTGATCTATGAACAAAAAAAAAAGAAAAAGGAAAAAAGAAAATTGTAGCTTCTAGCGAGGACATTGCCGCGCGTCTTACGATAGTGCTTCACCATTAAAATACGGTATAATAATAATCATATCCGTATACATGTGTGCGCATGCATATAGATTTGTATGCAAAAATCCGTTGCGTATAGAGACTGTATGAAGTACATATATGTGTATGCGCATGAGACACGTGTACTTACATGTACATACAGTGTCCGATCATTATTCTGTGGTGAGATTAGCAGCCTTGAATAGGTGGAGAAACGATTGTTCCAAACAATGCGCAGCGATCGACCTCGGGCTGGTTATATCGTTTGTTATTTTTTTAAACAATTATCGTGCAATCGCTCTTTTCATAGAGAAACTGATTTTTACGTGCCTTTATGCAAGCTAGTATGTTGAATTCTACTCTGTATCTTAATAGCGAAACTCGTCGACTGATTTCTCGTCAGTACATTCGCAAATTAGGCGAACCGCAACTGCTCTACTGTTGTTGTTGTATTTTAAACATTACTGTTATAACGGCATAGGTGTTAAGGAACGGGCGCATAGAGATAGGCGGACATTTGTCCACGATGCTCTTCTACGTTCTACAAACTGTAATGCATCCGTAATTGTAATGTAACGTAACTACGTATTTACGTATCTATGCGTTACCGATTTCAATGAATCTGTATTCCACGCACGGAAACGTGTCTGTGTCGACGAACGTAGAAGATCGTCGTGTAAAATGCCTAGTACGTGCAATGATCCGCAGGGTATTAATTCTGACTAAATGATCTCGTTAACGACTGCGCATTCATACTCGCTACGAAGTAATGAAAGGATCTTATGTATGTATTCATGTATTTAGAGTTATACCGGTCGGATATTTAGTACTGAAAGTTTGTGTACGGATATCTATATTCATAGAAACTATATGAACAATTTATTTTTCCAATGAGCATATCATATCATTTTTATAAGAGATTTGTCGAATGTTTGAAAAGCTACCATAGCCACTCGCTATATCATCGTGTTACTTGCCATAATCGCTACTTATTTCACGCTCTTTCTTCAACGATAGTTTTCTTATAAACCTTCGAGTATACATATTACAATTATACATCTCTTAAGCTCAAATTGAAAAGGAACAAATGTTGAAAATGTCCCTGAACAAACAACAAAAACCTAAGCGTTAAGCCTGCACTGTACGTGTAACTGGAAATGTGAATTTGTAAACGTTTCATTTCGTTACAATGATATCGGTGAACAAACGTCGCCATGTGTTTGTAATCAAGCCTGCGCATATATACCTATGTGTGTAAACTACAAACATTTATTTATAAATGTTCGGTTCGAGTCGATATGGATTTTAATTATGTAAATCTCGGGGATCCTACTCGAAAGGAACGGTTCCAATCTTTCTGTAAGAGCATCCGCTAACGCTATAAAAATTCGTTTGTGAGATTCCTTTTTAATCGCACAAGAGCATCCTTTCTTGAGTCTTTTATATAAGTATAAAATGTAAAAAAATTGCACAAAAGAGACTACCAGCTTTTGGCATGATGTATTCTCCGTCACTTGGTCTAATGAGTCACTCGAGACAAAAGGAAACCTCTAAAAAAAGAGAATAACAACACCATCGCAACCTAACTAGGTGTACACACTTGCTCTAAAGATGTACTTAATTATATAATTACGAAGGAAAGGAACTACACAAGAACAAAAACCAACTAGATTATACTATTATAATATATATTATATATAAAAAAATATATATATATATATCTAAGCTGTTTGCAAATGATGATTATAAAATGGAAAGAAACAGAGGGGAAGGTATGAATTTGTAATGTAACTATTGTATTTTGTAGGCAGCTAGCGTATACATATGCACATGTATAAGTGTATGTATGTTTACGTTTATAAATACTATTATACTATTATATTTACACGTACCGTTCGCCTAAGATAGTCAGCAGAATGTTTCAGATAAATCCAAGTTTAGAAGAAAGAAAACCAATCCTATGGTGACGGTGTGAGAAACGAAGTAACTACCAACCAGTTAGGCTGTAAGCGAACAACTACAAGCCAACAAAATTCCCTCCCATCGCAGATTGATTGTGTGTTAACTAATAAGATTAAGTAACGTTATGTAGTAGAATTAAGGGATTTAATTAATAATACTATCTGTACGCTGGACTAGTTCCAGGAGATGAAGTATATGGCTGAGGATTACCTTCAGTATAACAGGACACACTACTGGGCGCACAGAAACGTAAAAATTACATTGTTAATTCAGCAATTGAAGCTCGTTCGACAAGAGAAATATTAGCAATAGACTGTAAACACAGAATATACACTCTCACATACACACAGACATATGCGGCCATGTATACACGCTGCACAGGCTAGGAAAGTGAAATACTATCTGTAACGACATATTATAAATAATTATTAAGACGTCAACTGTATTTGTTTAATAAAGATGTACATTCGAAAATTGCGCCTCTGGGGGACAAGTTGGAATCATTCCGAACGCTTTACAATAATTATACTCTTAATTAGGCTCACGTATTACACATTACACCATTCTTTGATTAAATTTACCTGTTATGTCAAACCTGAACAAACGGACAGTATTTTACAAAATAAGATATTAACTCGAACAGAACGCCCTGACGAAGGTGACAAATACCATTAAATAGATCCCAAACGTAAAGCGAACATATATTTTAAACAATTTTGGTCTATTCTCCATCTTCCTTTACTTTTACAATAAATAATCAAAATAGTGTTCTCTTTCCATATCAAATAAGTGTCCCGTTACGAAATGTCGCGTCGAATATTTCGTAATTTGTTTCTATAGTATAGTTACTGCGAGCAGCAGCTTCTGTCTCGATATCAGCAAACTATAATCGTCGTCTGCTCTCCGCTGTGAGGTGAAAACAATTTTATATTCTCCGCGCTCCAATGCAACAGCGCGCTTTGACAAACAACACTCCACACGTAAGGAATAAAGAATTCTTCTGGCTGTTCTTCTTCCACGTACTTGAACTTCAATTCTGGAAACTTCTGTGCAAGAAATAATTATGCGATAGAGAAAACGAACGACGAAGAATAGAGAGAAACATGTACATGCCATACCCTTAATCGATCGCGTGGCCATTCACTGGTGCCTTGCTGTATCGTGGTTAATACTTGGCTGACGCCGAGCTGCGACTGATCCTTTTGCTCCAATTTGTAAGAAAAGAAGTTTATGACCTAAAAAAAATTTCTTTTGCTACCATCCACGTCTACAAAGTATCGAAGGTGTTATAATTGTTCGCTATGCTTACAGAATCTATGTTTTGCACGATATCTTGAAACGCTGAATGCGTTCTGAACGGTTGAAAAATGTCTTTCTTATACAAAAGTGTATATATTAAATTTGGATTATGCGCGAGCCTATAAGTCAAACAGCTATTTATGATTTCTAACACCATCCGCAGAACTTCTTCGAGAATCGTCAGATCTTGAATCTGTAACATAATCGTGTACGTTAAATCACTTTAATAATTTTAATTAGAGCAAACCGTTACCTTGGTATCTTACCAAGTCTGTGTTTGCGGTGGTTCCATTCACTGTAATAGATGTACTGTCAGAAGGAACCGAGGGCTGCGCCCGTATCTTCGTTTCCAATCTGACATGCTTCTTCGCGAGCGTTTCGAATAAACTTAACAATCTTTGGCTAACGTAAGGATGCAAGGACGTGAATTGCGCAGACATGTTCGCTAACGCTGCCAAACAATTCGTGTGTAGATACTTGTCCTGCGGAGTACACGAAATACTTTATCGTGGTATATATTTAACGATTGTTTACAGGTGTACGCGTCTTTACCCTCATTTTGAACATGTTATACTGTATCGTCCTGATGACGACAAGGATCAGCAGCCCGCCTAAGGATATTTCACTTATGGATCTCTCCGTGTACCAACTGACACCTTTGAGCATCTGAAAATTCAACATTTATATGAAATTCGATACAAAATTCTTGTACACAAATGACATTAATTAATGCGCGTAAACCTACTTACGATTTCATGTATTCTCTTGTTAAACGTTTCATCTTCGCTCAGAATTAAAAGAATGATGAGGGACATGTAAATGTGATGAGACGTGTTGTTTGGAGCGTGATACAATATTTGCAATATGGGCGTTACCTACACGTAAGTTATTAAGCTATAATAACTATCACCTAAAATTGTTTTATTAATAAATTAATCAATTCTATTCACCAATAGTTGTATATCTGGGCTTCGCATGATGTCTTGCTTCACGCTCGAATTTCTATGCAGTAACATATACAACAACAACGTGACTTCGTCCGTGTTTGGTATTTTACATACAGTATTGTACAATTTATTCAAATTAAACCTAAATGCGTTTTTCGCTTGCGTTGAATTACAGTCTTCTAAAGGAATACGCATACATTTTAATCAATTTATTTGTAGCAGAGATTTACTTATTCATTTCATTTCACAGGAATGATCTATCCTAACAGCTACTAACCTTCCATGCCCACAAATGAAAAAAGTGCATTTCTGTATGGGTTCTGCGTAGCGGTGCAATGGTTCGTTAGAACCAATAGCAACAACAGAGACTGACTAGCAAGAGGAGTCTCCGTATCTCGCTTTCTTTCTTCCTCTTCGGAAATGCCATTACTCGTTACTTGAACGTTCTTTAAACTGCTACCCATACCCATCGTTATCACGTTCCACAATCCAGCTGGGAAAGCATTGTTTATCAATACAAAAATACATACATACATCTATGAAAGTATTTCCTTTCGAAACATACCAGCTATACTGAAAACAATGCTCCCTCCTGCCTGCTGCGTGAGCAACCCAGGCGGAGCGTGTTCCTGTTGCACAAAATTGTGCAGTAACGTGCACACCACCGCTGGTGCGCGTTCACTGGAATGCGAATGCATGGCTATTCTGTAAATGCTGCTGTATTCTGCCGCGGTTTGCGAAAACAATTGCACAGAGAGCAAAACCAGCAAACAGTTTATCGCTTCCAGGTGAACGACGTACGTAAATTCACTGTTAAAAGAAAATCGTGACATGAAATATTTCTTTTAGAAATGGTAGCTTTTGTTCAAATTTCGGAATAGAATTTACCACAATGGAACATCCGTTATGATGTTCGTTAACGCCTCGAAGAACTCCTCTAATCTGTACGACGAGTTCGATTGCGATAGTACGGGTAGCTCGGGCGCTTCAATATGTTTCACCATTTCTTCTTCCCCAACTGTTTCGATTAGATATTTTAATATACATCTTACAGCGAACAGTGCATTGTAAGTTTGCCAAGCCGATATAATTCTGTGAATAAAGTAAAGGTAACTATAGTTGTCTAAATCCAGTAATATTTTTATGTTTAATTTGTACTTTAGCTTTAGAATAAAATTGCTTCAATGAAAGTATACCATACTTCTGATTTTGCACGGATGCAAGTAAGTTGCTAGTGCGAGTAAGAACAACTTGTATCAAAGCTCCAAGATTCCCAGTGGTTAGATTATTGGCGAGCAATTGCTGGCACAAGGAATCCAACCGGGAGTCTAGCTCTATTTGATCATTCCTGGTAACGGGTGGTCTTACATTGTAGGAAAGGAAAGTGTCCCAAAAAGGATCATTAGGAAGAATGCCTTTCTTCCCACAGAATCTCTCCAGATAAATATTCTTGGACAGATCATCGTACCGACTTGGCGTTGCACCCATTGCCTTCCCTTAAGCTTCTGAGTTAACATTATAAATAATTTCATTAGGATACATTATGAATACTTAATAAATTATATTTGTGTACAATAGATTTGACTAAAACTCAAATATATGATAAGTTTAAAAGAAACGAGGGGTTCAAACAGATAAATATGTTATACATACTTTGACAATCTACTGTCATAGAAGCTTGTTACTGCTTGTTACTTTAAAAACATTCACCAAAACTTGGCGAGTGTGGGCTTCACTAATAGATTTCTCAGCGTCTTTCGTGGCGAAATTGTGTTGAAAATATTCTTATGATAAATTCGCGGATAATATGAACACTACAAGAGGCTCGAAGAAATATAACCCCTTCATGTGTCAACCGAGCACTTTACTACATATACATGTCAAATACGAAAGCGCCATCTTTAAAGCTCATTAAACGTATACGTGAAATTATTTCCACTGATTCTAATTAATGAATACGCTTATTGCTATCTTTCGGAAGCTAAAAATAAAGGATGCGAAATGCATGCTTGCTCCTGACACATGGACACAAGTTTCATATCATTAAGATGACGTATCAATGTAATCGCAGAGTACTCTTACAGAGGCGACACTCCGCCGTTTTTTATGGTATATATAGTATAGTTCAGAGGATTACCACCAGTCGTCAAAATACTTCTCAATGCAGCCGCTAGATGGCGCTGTTAGCTAAAGTAAAAATAATTATAAATAATTATTCACAGAAAACATAAATTTGACGTATTATATAATATATTCCAGCTGTATAACGCAAGGAATCATATTACTTATGCATTTATCGCAAATAAAAAATAATTTATTAAAAGTTACACGTGGCTCCATCTAATGGTAACAGTAGGAACCTATTTTCACTACAAACTTGGGCATTTCGCCACCGATGTCGCCACTGGTACCATAACTAATATCAACATATTTCAGTGGTAGATAATAGAATTATTATCACTCCAATATTATTTTATGGTATATATAGTATAGTTCAGAGGATTACCACCAGTCGTCAAAATACTTCTCAATGCAGCCGCTAGATGGCGCTGTTAGCTAAAGTAAAAATAATTATAAATAATTATTCACAGAAAACATAAATTTGACGTATTATATAAGATATTCCAGCTGTATAACGCAAGGAATCATATTACTTATGCATTTATCGCAAATAAAAAATAATTTATTAAAAGTTACACGTGGCTCCATCTAATGGTAACAGTAGGAACCTATTTTCACTACAAACTTGGGCATTTCGCCACCGATGTCGCTACTGGTACCATAACTAATATCAACATATTTCAGTGGTTGATAATAGAATTATTATCACTCCAATATTAATTTAGAATGTCATCCAAGACAGCACATGTAATTTCCTTTTTTTTTTACACACGTAGTATTAATAAATTGTAAAGAGAAATCGAATGTAAATTGTCTACTGGCTACCTAACCTTTATTGAATTGCTGTTTTGTTTATTACAATTTGTATTGTAACCCCTCTTTAATCTTTAAACGCTAAATATTCAACATTTTATTTTAGATTTCTGATACTCTTAGAATTCTTCATCTGCCACCAGAACTCTCCAATGAACGACGCAATGAATTATTTAAAAAATTTGGTGCTGTTAATACACGGACCTTGAGACCCTCCAAGAAATATACTGTAACTTATGCAAAGTTTCCATCGCAACAGGCAGCTACAGAAGCATTATTGCGTCTGCATCAATTAAATATTCGAGGGCAATACTTGACGGTTGAATTCGCTAAGAAATTTATATCTATAGAAAATACACCAAACGAAGTTTATAATGATAAGCTTACCACGGAAGAAAGTAAAAAGGAACCAATTAGTAAATCCAATTTTCAAGCTTTTCTACAAAAATTGAATAGTTGGACTGCCAATCAAGTTTTCTCTCAACCGCCTCCTCCAAATATACAATATAAATATTTACCACCGACAAAGAGTACATTGATAAGAATAGCTATCCAATTGGTAAAAGAACCAGCCTTCTATACACAGGTAAATTAACGAAAGAACATAGTTTACATTATAAACTTCTAAATGGTTCATGTTTGTACAGGTTCTACACTTAATGAACAAAATGAATTTGCCTCCACCTTTTGAGGAACTTGAAGCAGAATTTCCACTGCTTAAAGATGTCTATAATTTAGAAAAATACAAGAATATATTCGAGAAAGGAAGCTTAAATGACAAAGAATACGAAGGTAACGAAACCACAGTTTTATTCCATTTTTATCCAAATTTTATTTATGAGTTTGTTATATAATATATTTATCTCAGCAGATTCTTGCAATAAAGAGGAGGAAGAAGAAGAAGAAGAAGAAGAAGAATCTGAAATAGAGTCAGACGAGGAAAATAGCGCGACGCAACTCGTGGAAATTATCCCTGTAAAAAGAAAATCTCAACAATCCACAAAGCGTTTAAAAATTCCCAAATTCGTTAACCCTGCTAAACAAATCGCAGCTACTACTTCTACGCAGAAGGTTGTAAAACCAGAAGACATGTTTGAGCCGGTGCAGCGTTCAGAAGCGAAGAATCTGAAGATTGAATTAAAAACAGTAGAGACATTGTTGGACGTCTCGAGTAGGGAAGATAATGTTGTAACTGAAAATACTGTAGATGGGGGTTTTGGTTTAATGTTTCCTCTTCCCAAAAATCCCGAAACTGTTGAAGACGAAAGCACGGAAAATATTCAGCAGGAAGTGATCACTTCCAAAGAATTGGCGGATAATAAGATTTCTGCTAACGGTATTATAATAATAACTTGTTTAGTCCTAATATTCAGTTATCGATTAGTTTACTGATTCAATTGTTGGCTTTTGAATCGAAAGTTCCAAAGGATTAAGAATTAATTTTATTTATATTGCAGATCAGAGGCTGCTTCCTGTTTTCAAAAATTATCATCCTGGCAAGCCTTCTAATCGTTTGTACATAAAAAATCTTGCAAAACAAGTCGAAGCAAAAGACCTCCATTTTATTTACCGAAGATTTATGGTACCTGAGTTAAAAACAGTATTCGAGTAAGAATTTTTCACGAGTATCTAAAATATTGCAGTTCTTGTTTAGTTTGTTATAACATTCTATAATATAATCTTTATAATTCTAGGTATGATGTGAGACTTATGCAAGAGGGTAGAATGAAGGGTCAAGCATTTGTTACATTACAAAATATCGAACAAGCACAGCTGGCTCTCAATCAAACGAATGGATACATATTAAAAGACAAGCCAATGGTCGTGCAATTTGCTAAACCAGCAAAAAGTTAATGTAAATTCCTAACCTTATTTATTTCATCTATCATAAATCATGTGACACAAACAAGAATATTTTAAATAAAAATATACTTCATCAGATCCCTTAATTACATTGTTTTATACGTTTTATTGTAGCGAGTATTTGCTTCCTGAAAATAAAATCCGCTACAAAGAAACACTTAGTGGCTCCATCTAACGGCAACAGTAGGAACTATTTTCACTGCAAACTTGGGCGTTTCGCCACCGATGGCGCCCCTACCCCCCCCCCCCCCCCCAAATTTAAATTTTGTATACATACAATTGATCTGTCGTCAGAAAGAAACGGTTTATAATATTAATTTATAATTATATCTTCGATCTAAAGTTATTCTAATTGTCTGATATGGATCAAAAGTACATTTCGTCTATGTATAAATGGTAAGAATGCTCATATAAATATATTAGAAGAGTTAAGAAGAAAGTAAAGGTTAATTTTGATAAACATAGAAAATTTATGTTTTGTATCAGTTTAATCAATTATTGTACCATTTAAAGGTTCGAAGAATGTGGAGTAATATCGAATATAAGGACACACCTACGTCAAAATCTAGTGAATGCATTAAAAAATAAGGACCTTGTACTGAAAAGCGATGGTCCTAAATCAGCCAAACAGTATGTTTACGATCTATTGATAGCAGAGTATTTATTCAATCATAATTACGCTTATACATTATCGGTATTTGCCAGTGAAGCACCACTTTTAGTAAACTTTTCCAATAAGACAATGGAAAAGTCTGATAGGAATGAAAATGATAATGAAAAGTTAAGGAGCGATTATGTGTTACATGCCCTGGAAACACTAGGTATTAATCCTCACGATACTAAAGGAAAACATGTTATATCACAGTATATTAAAAATGATATGCCACTGTTGTTGTGTATATTAAAGTGCATAACTATGTTCTTCTACAATACGCACAATAGTGTACCAATAAAAGAAAATGTGTCCCTCTGCAATGAATCCACACAAACTCAATTCTCGTGGCGTGCTTACAAGTTACAAATTGAAAAATTGGAAATGCTAAAGAAGAAGGTATCTATGCATAAGCAAGTAGTAGATAGTAAGCTACGCAAAAGAGAAATGATGTTAAAGGAAAAAGCAGTTCTTATAGAACGGCAACTTGAAGTATTAAATACAAAATTGGAACAAGTTCAGGTAACATGAACTATTATTTCGTAATTAATGTGTATTCTAAATTGACTAATAAATAATAGAATATACTATTTTAGAAGGTGGTGCATTCAGTGAGCTTGAAGGAACAACAGTTAAAGGAAACAAAAATGAATAACGAACAGTATATTTTACAGAAGGAAATGAAATTAGCGCTCAAAGAAAGATTACTATTACAAGAAGAAAATAGGTAAGCGATACCACATGTATATATAACTTATGCGTTACTCCATTTTTGTATAATTACTTACGACTTATAGATTGCAAAAAGAACAAACCAACTGCAAAAAGTTAGAAGACGTAGAAAAATTACAGGAACAAGAAACGAGGAAAACATCGACGAGTCGCGATTTAAAGAATATGGAGGTACAAACAGAGTTTGTGAGCAATCCATCTCAAGAGGAAAGAATCAAAGCGCTTACTAAAGAGAAGGAGGAATTAACTGCTCTCATAAAAGATCAGCAATTGAAAATAGAACAGATAACGCAGCGTGCCCTTCAGTTATGTCGACAAATAGAAGGGATACGCACGTTAAGGCCTACTAGCGTAGAAATTCCAACGCAAACTGCAAATACAAATACAGTTATTAGCGAAAGTAGTTCCACGGAAGATATTCTTCATGATGCAAAATTGAGACTCAAGCGGCTAGAGGAAGAGAGTTTGAAAGCGGATCAATATTATTACAATTTTATCAATAATTCGTAATGTTTACTATAATTTAATAGCGGTAAAATAAGAATTAGTATGACATTTGTATTAAATATAGTATTTATAACGCACATAGTAGTTTTGTAGGAGCAATCTAAGCATAATTAACAAACAATCAGGTATGAAACTCGTGACATCTTTATTGCGATCGCTAATTCTATTTGTTATAAACTATATAAAATCTTAGTTGTATGTACAAATTTAAGACTGAATTGAATATATACCAAAGAACTTTTGTTATCTAGTTTATTTTATAAAATTGGACGTTAATATAATATACAAATTAATCTCTATTTTTCTTTATTATTTGAATTCTACCTTAATACATGCAACACCAAACGTAGTATATAAAATGTTAAGTCAAATTTTGTCCATTGTTGTACATCATCTTCGTTTGGGATCCGAACTCCTCCTAGTAATTCATAATTAAGGATCATATATTTTATTCTTTGAAATCACGATCATTTCATTGATAGCTATTAAATGGAACAAATGTATTAGAAAAGGATATTGTTTATCTCGATTTTCACGTCCTTCCCGTTCATGAGTACGTTCCTTTGTGTAGGGTGACTTTTCCTGAAAATATATTCTCATATGAATCCTCCGAATGCCACATTTTCCTGTAATTGACGTTTGGGTACTTGATAGTATCACCTATTTTTTCTGGTCTTTGCTATTGTCTCCCATTTCGTCTTTTCAATGTACTCGAAGCGGACGTCTTTATCAACTAAGGGGTCAAGGAATAGTGTTAGAAAAACGATTAAAAGTTAATTGATGTCAGAATGTTGGAATAAATATAAAAAAAAAAAAAAATAAACTGTGATGTTATAGGATTTTTAAAAAAAAAATGTGTAATGTTATTGCGACGTGTAATGAATATTCTTATCGAATACAGACGCGTTTCCTTTCTCGTCTATACAGATTTCGTGATATGCTACACCTTTTCGTACTTAATAATTACAGGGAGGGCAACTAATGACCTACTTACGACTCGTTAACGATGACAGCTTATACGAATATCGAAAAAATCATTCAAATAACGTAAACGAAAAATTAACAGAATTGCTAATGTTTATAGCGCATTATACTCTGACTTATTTGAATGAATATCGATCTGATAAAAAGCAATTTATATTTTCTTTACTAGAGATAATGGAAACTTCAACTTGAAACTACCAACCTTATTATAATGATGTTTTTCTCTGTGTTCTGGAATATCGCCGTTTTGATGCGCTCCTTTGGCTAAAAATATTTTCATTGATGTAAAAATATGATTTAAAATAAATTTGTATCGGCGAGGCGAACGTGTATACCTCTTTCGTCGTCTTTTCTTCTTTTCTGTTCGGTTGTGACGGCTGAATCGTCTGCCCTGTCCTGTTTTCATACGAAAATTATATGCAATTATATACTAAATGAAATGAACTTATGTTCTAGATACGAGACGTACCCTTTTCCGACCCAATTTCTTTTCTTTGCGCAGTTCTTTTTGTTCGTCCCTTATTTTCCCCTTACTCGAACGCTCCTTCTTGTCTAAATTGCCTTCTGCGCGTCTGCCTTCCTGCTAACGACAACAAGTCGATTTACAACAAGGTAAGAAACGAATCAACGGAATGCAAAGGTTCTCACCTTCTGTATGCTCTCAACTTTTCTCCTTTTTGCATCTAAAATTAAACGTAGATTAATACATCTCGATAATATTTCGAATATTTTTATACAGACCTCTGTCAGATCCATCCTGCGTTGGTCCAGAACTAGCGCTACTGTTTGATACGCTAGAAAGATCTCGATCTAAATTGTCTACTCCGCTGCTGTAATAATGTTCTTCCTGTAATTTAGTTAGCGTTAAACAACGACAAGTTCCTCGAATGTTACACAGTAGTTCATATAGAGTATGCAATTACTTTATAATATTTTCTATCCTTTTTATCTATAGGATCGTCTTCCTTAATTTCCTCCTTTTTCGCGTGCTTGTCCTTTCCATCCGAACTCTCCTTGCTCTCGTCTTTCTTCCTGATTTTCTCGGAACTTTCGCTAGAAACAGAAAACGTTACAGCGCCCTAGCATTACGTAGAAAAGAATTTAAATATCCATTATGTAACATACTGATGTATTTGATTCGACGCGCTTCGTTTCTCCCGCTGATCCTTATTTTCCTTTTCCATTCGAGTGTCGCCGTTGGTGATCTCTTTACTCGACATTCCGTCGCCGACTTTTTCCGACACATCGTTGCTTGGAGCATCTTGCGTCTTTCCCGCCTACGTAGAAATTATATTGCTACGAGTATTCGCTAAACAAATCGGCCATGAGTACAAACCTTATCTCCCACGTGATGAAAGTCTGCTTCGCGAATCATATTCGGGGTTTTGGCTTTCAGTTGGCCACTGTAGGAAGTGGCCAGGACATGTAAATCCTGACGTTGTCCGCGTTCCTCTTCTCTGACCTTCTCGACTTTACGTTCGAGGATTTGGGATAGTTTGGCCAATACAGGAAAGTGTGGCAATATTTTTATTAGTATTATTAAAGAGTTTCTTATTTGTACATAATCCTTAGAGTCCAAGCAGACTACTATAGCCTGTAACATGTAATCATTTTAGTACTCACTAATCACTTTAGTAGAGAGAAACGATCGAATATCCTTATACAATACCTTGGTAATTTTGTAGTGCCACTTGTGACAGACGTGTCTGTAATTCTCGAATCCTACCATATCGTTCGCTTCGGAGAATTGATTGCTAACTCGGAACTTTGTCACGAATCCAGGATAGTTGCTGCATTCCTACAAGCAAGAGAGACGTGTGAACACGTTCGAGTGTTTAAAACTAATTAATAAAAGCGATACCTTATCGAATATGGCTTTCTCCGAATGCCATCTCATTACTGTCTCCAACATGGCGCATAAAAATCTTCCGTAACGATTCGCTTCGTTCTCGGTGCACGAGGTAACTGAATACGTTATATCACAGAAAAGCTGGAAAATTCAAGTACAGAGTGAACGTTTTACGTAGCTCCAGGCGACGGTGTTTCTTTGCTGATCGCACTTACTCTGTCGTAGCAAAGAAGCGTCGAAAAATTCGCAGTCTTTAATGAATGTATAGTGTGAACGAACTTTGCACAATACATGGCATCCACAGTGGTAAATGTACAGCGAGGAAACAGGCACAGTTGTAGAAATTGGGTTATCGTTTCGTTCTTTGCTGATTTGGCGCTCCGAGATAAGAACCACGAATCCTTTTCTTGTCTGATGGATCAATTAGGCAAATTACTAACGCTCGTTTCAGTCTCAGTATGACATAATGTATATAATTATACCTCAGATACGCGAATACTTTTTCAACGTGTTCTTCCTGTTTTCTCCTTTCATCTTGCAATTTCTCAATCAACGTAGTGTATCTCTCCTGTTCCTTTTTTCCTTTACTAACATTCTGGAAAGAATACATCAACTAAAATAAATAGAATTAAAAATTAATACAATTTTGTGGTACGAAGACACATCGACGTACCACGTCCTTCGAGTCAGCACTCTGTATCGCGAGTTGCTTCAGCTTGTTAATTTCGCGCTGATAACTTTCAACAGGGACGTACAAATCGTACATGGACAGCGACCAGAATGTCACCAAGAATTGCGGCGAAATGTCTTCCCATACTTTCAAGGGGTGCAAAGGTCTAACGGACTGCGCGACAGGCGCCATGACTGCTTGCGCAGCTTCTGCGTATTTCGCTTGCTTCATAGTAGTCGACATCTTCTTGTAGTTTGGGTCTGCCTTACGCAGCGCGTCGTATTTAATCTGAAAGAATTATTCAGATGAATTTGAACTCTAAGAAATGAATTAAATGAATTTCAGTTTATTTAAAACACGTCGATGATTTACGTTAATAGCGTGGGCGAACATGGGTCTCGCGAGGAAAAATGCAACGTCAGAATGTATGTGATTGTCCTGGAGCATAGAATGTATGGAGGGAAGTCTCTCCACGTACTCGTCAACCGTCATCGTCGAACCCAAGAACGTTCCGAATTGAACTAACGTGTCTTGACACTGATCGTATAACTTTCCTGCGATTTTACGTTAAATTATAGCCTTATAAATTTCTATTAAATAATCTATTAAATATTCAGCTCTCGGGATCGCTTACCAACGAGTTTTAGGTGAGATTTATCCGTTTCTCTGTACACGACGCAATGTTTCTGTTGCGCCATCAGAAGACACAGAGCTACAGCGAGATCGTGTTCGGCGAGAGCTTCTTTCAATCGTTGAGATGATTTCTTTGTGTTACGTACTTGACTAAAGTAACCAGCCTAGAAAATATTTTAGTAATGAACGCATGTTTGCATAAAATTCACTAGTTATTAATTATCTACTAATACTACCTCGTTCTTCAATAAATCTCCTCCCGCCATGGCATCCAACTGATCCGAAGTCATCTCCTCCGCGGCTTCGATGCCTGCCATTTTTTGTACTATCTCTTTCAATATTAACAAATCTAAGCTGAAATGAATTTACACATTGCTTGAAATTTATTATTACTATATATATGTATGCTGCAATTAAAAAATCTTCAGTACACGCGATACTCGATTCATATTTTCACGTGGAATTATTCTGAAATTGCAAACAGCGAATCTTATCGCAGAATATTGCCGTTAGCTTTTAAAGAAAGGTGTAACCTGTATGTAGAATATATTAAAAAATTAATTTTACTCGAATTACCTTTTTTGTGCTTTAAGTTGGTTGGCTACGTATTGCAACAGACCGGTGAGTTCGATATTATATTTCTTGAATATGGCTCCACAGAAGGAAGCAAGAGATTGGAGCCAGAGGGATATGCTGGTGCCGTCGTGCTTAAATCTATCTCTATCCGCGCCTGCCAAAGCTTCCACGAGACAGTAACCGAGTACATCGTACGAAATATTCGTCAGGTATTTTAAAGAATCTACAACAGGTCCTGTAACACGCGAAACGATCAAAGAGTTTAACACGAAAGTCTGGGAGGCTGTATTAAATCGCGGTAGCACTTTTAACTGATGACATCCAACTCTGCTAGATAGTACATGATTCCCGCGAGATTATCTACATACCTATGAGATTATCGTACAACTGAATCTGTATAAGAACGTAATCGAATAATACACCAGGCGACGAATGAGTCAATTTCCCTATCGATCTTCCCACAGGTTTGATAGTTTCCTTGCTCACTCTCTTCATGATAGATTTGATCATCTTCTGCGCGTCGGCTCTTTTCCGCAGAAGAGCAGCGTGCTGCAATGGTGTGTCGTTCTTCCAGCGAGCGTACAAGCAATATCGATTTTGATATGGATAATATTTTAGAATGTTCCATAATTCTTCCGCGACGCAACAATTGCAATCCATGAAAGACAATGAGGGTAACAGCGCCACGTCGAGGATAGTCAGTACATCGTAGTAGAGATTGTTGTTTTTGTCGACGGGCTGCTTGTTCGAGTCCAATGGACACTGCTTGATAACCACGTGACATAATCTCATGATTTTGTACATTAAAACAGGGTCGTGGTGTAAATTGGGACCGAGAACTATGAGCATTGGTAACAGCTGATCGTGTATATGTTCGAGATTTTCTAAGGATTTTGGTGCGAGAGAGCTCTTCAACGGAGGAATTCTTCTGCCTTGTATTTTTGGCGATATGATGCAATATCTGAAGTACGAGACAATAACACAGTACCATAATTTAATCGTAACAACGTATTCGATGTCAATGATGAATAAAACTAGACTTACTTGCGGTAAACGGGTTCGATGAGAGCCTGTATCATCTTACACAACGCTAACGCGATAGGACGCTGATCTGTGAGACTGTGTTCTGGTAATCTACCGAATAAGTTTTGTGCCACCTCCCAAGCTCCTATTTCTAAAAGCGCTTCGCATAATCCGAACTTTTGATTACTCGAATACTTATCCTTTTGGAAAGAAACGACAAAAATAAAAACTTTATCGATGCCAACGCTATTCGAGATGAAATTGCACGTTCGTGTACCTGTAGGTTCTCTTTCTCCTCCAAGACTTCTTCTTTATCTTTAGTAGAGATTATGCTCAATTTGCGAACATATTCTTTCGCTAGTTTCATCGCGTGCTCGTGTTCTTTGATAATAGTCCTATCGTCTGGCACTAACCATGGCAATATATCGTCCAATTTGATGACACCGTGTTGCAACATTAGCGCAGTAACTTTTTGTAATGAAAACGGAGTAGCATTGACGGTACAACAATATTTAAATCCTAAAACTTCACAGAGCACCTGCTGGTCGCTCATATACGAACGAATTAAAGGAATAAAAAGTGCATCGTCCTGAGGTCGATTTTCAAAAGTTTCTAATAAAATGTCGAGTACTCTATTAGGGTCTAAATTGAAATATCCTACAAGAATGATACATATATAGTTCTGTATGGAATTCAAACGATACCAAATACTTCATGATAAATCGTATTAGAGCAAATAACGTTTTATGCACGTACCAATGAGAGATTTAACAATTTCTAGTATCGATGGTACTTCATTTTCCGGACGTTCCTGATTCAATTCCACTATAAGTTTAGAATAACCTTCGCTTTCTTCTCTAAATAAGTTAAATTTACGTTGTTTATAACTGTAAGAAGATATAAACTTTATACAAGCCTAGTATTGGATAAGAAAGTATTATACTATCGGATGAGAAATACATACTACAATTTTGTCTTCACTTTGATAAATTTGGTTTGGAAATTCTTATTCTTCAGGGTTCCTACGTCTTGTAAGGTATCGATTTCTAATCTTTCCTTTAATATCCTATCTGTTAGAAACTGTGCAAAAAGCATACCACATAAATTAATCATGTCATTGTGAATTCTTTCTCGTGGACCATAGGTAGTTCAATCTTATTTATCTAATAAAATACCTTTTCTGCTTCTTTCACGATATAATAAAAGTTATTTCTTTCTTCGTTATGTGCTTCCACATCTATTAACGTAAATATATCTACTATCGCGGATGGTATTGCCCCATCGATATTCTGGAAAGAAATATATTTTATTTGATTGATTTTCAATGCGGTGTGGTAGTATTTATGGTCCATAGTTAATTATTCTTACCATCAGTTCACCTAATGTCTGGACTACATTGTCCCTCTTTATGTTCCCACGGATTCCATTCGATATTAATTCGTATAATCCTCTTCTCCATTCTAGAAGGAAAACAAACACCATGCGAAAACTGCTTAACATGCTCAACAATCTATAATTCTAGTAAGTCTAGTAAATTCAATGATAGATTTGCCACGTTTCTTATAACGATACGCTAGTTTTGAACATTTAATAACCGTGTAAGTCAGAAATTTTGCAAATAAAGTATGATCAAGAGTGAGGACACGTAAACATGAGATCGTAATGTACACAAAGTGTTACACTGATGCAGCATGGTACCCAAGCTGGCAAGGTAAATGGTAAGACAATGAAAATTCACCTGTAGTGTTGCCTTCCTTAAATTTGTGCTTGATTAACTTGAGGCTGCAAACAGTTGTTAATTGACAATTAACTCTTCAGAAGAGCGAGAAACAGGAGAGATAAGTTGCAACCATCAATTGCACAGAGTATGCAGTATCAATTCAATATTAATCGAACGCACTTCTGACGTTAACGCGTTAACCACTTACAAATCATTTTTCCCATGTTTATCCCATGCTTTCCATAATTCTGAATTCCACACTTTACCAGCCATTTTAATTCCATGAAAAGCTTTTTGTGATTAAAAACAATCGTATCAACATCACAGGTTAATAGACTCCATTTTACGCCATTGCAAGCGTCCTCGAAGCTATCGTGGCGCGATCTTCCTTACGTCATAGATTACGTCTAGTACGACATCTTTATTATTCAAACCAATCTTCATGTAAACAACGCAATTTTTAGTGTAATTGGTAAAATTCTTGTTATAATACTGAAAGAAACGTATATTAAGAAATATTAAATACATGGAAATATTAAACTTAACATTTCAAATAAATACTGTAATATATTTTAATATATTGCAATAACGAATAACGAACTAATAGGAGGCCACCGATTACTGAGCCGCTCCGTGAGCGCTCACGTACCCTAAAAATATTTCATGTATATACAAACTAAGTTTAGGATAGAATGTAAGTATCCAAAGGCACACTTAATATTATTAGCATCTTTTGAGCAGTTTAACGTTTGCAATAGACACTGTAATATGTTGCAATAAGTATTTATTTAATTATTATGGTGCAATGAATCAATAGCAGACCATCGCTTACTGAGCCGCTCCGTGAACGCTCACTTAACCTAAAAACGTTTCCAACACATAAAAAGTATGAGTTTAGGAACACTAGAATCTTTGGTTCTTTTGCGTCGAACCATAAGTCGGAGAGGTAATGTCAGACTTGCATAAAATAGAATCGTGAAACATCTGGCTGTGAATTTTGAATAATAAATAAGTTTCTGTACAATTACGTTAATTAATAAATGTACGACAATCCAATGTTAATATTATCAGCCTAGAATATCACATGCTTCCTACGAAAGTATAAGTTGATGGTTTTGTTTACTGTTATATTTATGAACTAATATAATCTGAATTAATTGAAAATTATATTAGTTCGCCTTAATAATTCATTCCGTGCAACTATGCCTTAAATCTTTGTATACTGTCTACGATTCCTTGAATTGTTTAACGAATATTAATTGTTTGGTTATGTCATGCTGTGATAGTAAAAGTTCCAATATTTCTTTTCAGGTAGAAATGGCCAAGTCTACAGAGAAAAAAGGAAAGAGCGCTATCAATGAAGTAGTGACTCGCGAATACACCGTGAACCTTCACAAACGCCTTCATGGTGTTGGATTTAAGAAACGTGCTCCACGAGCAATTAAAGAGATACGCAAGTTTGCTGAGAAACAAATGGGTACTCCAGATGTGAGGATCGATACTAGGCTTAACAAACAACTTTGGTCCAAAGGAATTAGGTGAATGAATCATATGTATCATATGTATAATCTAAAATTATATATAATTATATTATAATCTGTACACATATAATGATTACGTACAATGTCATATTACGTTATTTACTGATCTAAACATTGTGTTATTTAGGAATGTACCATTCAGAGTTCGTGTACGACTAAGCAGAAGGAGAAACGACGACGAGGACTCCGCGAATAAATTGTACACTCTCGTTACGTACATCCCAGTTGCTACTTTCAAAGGTCTACAAACAGAGAATGTTGATGCGAGTCAAGATTGAATTTCTAAATAAATAGTTTTCATCAATTCTTGCTCCCATAATTATTGCGTAACCTTCTATTAATTATTTACTTGTTCGAACAAGTTCTAATCTCTCTGTCACTTGTGTACGTTTACGACGATACTTTGTATGTAAATCTTCAAATTTAAAAAGAATTTGTTCGCCTTGAAATTGCACCATATCGATCGCGAGTCGATTGTCGCGAATAGATCGAAAGTTTTCGAGCTCGCGATATTACTGAATTAGAGAATAATCGTGTGTATCTGGTGGTAATACTGGCTAGTGGAAAAATGCTAACACTCTCTGCTACCTTTAGAAAAGTTTATTATTCGTAAGGATCCTGGTATTGCGATACTGTTGCGGCTCGAATAGTATTAATCCTGAAATAGAGTGAAATAAAGCCAGAGCGAGTGAGTACCATTAAGCAATCGTAGAAATGCTCGCCAATTATATTTTTAATTCGATTTGCAAGCCAGAAGCGGAATCGTAGACTCGGTCTTTGTTTATACGTACGATAACGAGTGGCTAATCTTTTATTAAAACGCCAAACGTAAATTGATTCGTTCCTATTGCTTTATTTTCATCGTCACCGTTTGCTTGCTTTCTTATTTCATTTAAATATATCATGTTCTACTTTACCAAACCGTTCGTTGTACTCTTATTCGAAAATTTCTTGAGTGTAAGTCACGGCGTCGCATCCCACCGAGGTTACATTTGCATTCAATAGCGTTAATTAAAAGAGATCGTGGGGCCCCTTTGTTTATTGTAGCATGTGGTTCACACATGCATTCATTTTTTCCCAACTTGAATAAACAGTTAAGATCTCGGTATACCTTTGATGTACACGACTACCTTTTTGTAACATGAGCATAATATTCTATGTATAATAAAGTCTCTCTCTCCCTCTAGAATTTAATCCTTTAATTAATTTATCTAATCATGTCTCCTTAAAACTGACTATAGATTTTTTCAAATTCCTAGGTAGTTTTATAATGGAAGGAGGTGGGGTACTTACCGCTGAACGTAGTCCGGCACGCGCGAATCTACATGTGGCATTCACAGAGAAAGGAGAAGTGAAGGAACGCAGAGAGAAATTCCTGACAGCCAAGTATGGGTCTCATCAGATGTCTCTTATTCGTAAAAGACTGGCAGTGGAAATGTGGTTGTTTGATGAACTAGAAAAATTATACGAAACAGTTGTAAGTTTGTACGTCATTTTCCTTTAATTATAAATTTTATTTTAGTCTATGCTTAATGTAATCTTCCATTTTTCAGAATGACAGTGGTAAAAATCGTGAAGTCGAAATCGATATAGATGAACTTCTTGATATGGATAGCGACGATCATAGACGAAGATTTCTGCAAGTATGTAAATGTATATTATATAATTATTAGAATTGGTAGAAGGAGGTAACGTTTATAATTATTTTATTTTATTTAATTTTATTTTATTTTATTTTATTTTATTTATAGGAACTACTGGTCGATACCAAAAAGCCTCCACATGATATAAACGTAAGTAATACGTGTGTTTTGGTAGATTTATAATATTCTTTTAAACGAATACGTGTTGGTTGGTTTAGCAGTGGAATAATATTTCCCTCTCCAAAGTTTAAGGGGTTACGCTATCTTTTAGGTAGAAAAATAAATGTTTCTTTTATGAAATGATAGTTTGGACTCTTGCATATATAAGTTTTGTTGAAAAATGTAACAATGACATAAATCGCAATCTGAACTGGACTTTAAACCACACTGCCTATCGTATTTAACCGCGTTACGAAGATATAAACCATTTGTACAATCTTTTAAATACAAATTAGCGTGACTCTTTAATACTGTGTGACTAATTTATTAATTTAGGATGTTTCATTTAAAAACAGCACAAGGAATTTCGGGTAGAGCAACGTAGCTTAAACACGGTTTATCCTCCGTAATATTTCGAAAGTAACATTCGCGTACAAACTATTGTACTAATTGTTACTAACACAAGTTGTTTATGTGTTTCAGAAATTCATTAATGATTTACTCGAAAAAGCTAAAACACTTTGAAGAAGTTTCACGTTCTTCTTAACACTTACGTGTTTGCAAGGACTTTTTTGAAGCATTAACAAATTTGCTCAGATTTGGAACGAGTCAAAGACATATTCAAGCCTTAACGAGTTGCGCACGTACAACTCAAATGCCAATTTATCATTACTTGGATAGAACTTAACGGGGAAAAACATTAAAATGACTCTGCACATTTTTATTCTAGCGTGTATTATTTCATATTGAAATCGTAAGCATTAGTATCTGACTTATCTCAGTGCAATGGCTAACTTTGTTAGTTATTTGTGTGCGCATCGCATATCAAGTAATAAACCTCACAGTACACAACTGCCTTGCTGTACGATCCATCCAATGTGATGTATAATAGAAAAAGTTTGTTCTTCTACACTCTAGTTTTGTATGCCTTCTATACTCCAATCATTCGTAGTAATATTTATGTTGTTAAGGATCGACTAACAATGCTTCCAAACGTTGTAACTATACCAAATGATTTCTATACATATCCTATGTTTATCGAATTATCCCAACTGAGAATACGATTGGGTTCTAACAGTTAATATTCCTATGTTCTAGTAGTATAATCAATTAACACGATTTTATTTATTTTAGAAAATACTTTAAGGGAGTAATATGAACAAATTTCGCATCGAATGCTTGTACGAATTAAAGAAGAAATCTGTTTGATAATATTACGTAGCAAAAGCGTGTATGTTTCAGATGATTTTATCGCTGGCATAGTAATTAATTAAAACGTGGAAATGACACCTATTGTTGCTGCGCTACCGAATCAGTATTGAAAATTACTCTGCTATCGGTTCCTTTAATATTTATAAATATTTAGCAATCTTAGATCTATTATTACATTTTTTTTTAATTACTTTGTTACTTATATAATTATGTTATAAATTCCACGATTTTAAATTTCTATTTATGACGTACCTGTTATACTTTTTTAAATTATAAAACGTACCAATTTTAAAGAATCATTAAAGAGAGTCGTTGTCACGATAGTATGCAATTATAGGTGACATTTATACGGTTTATCGACTGTCATTTACCATCAACAATCATGTAAAAGAGGAAGGAAGCAAACTTGACATAAACTTCCGAAAACACACAGATCTCTTACACCGAATGTATCTCGAATTATTACTTAATATTGTACCAAAAGACTGCACAAATGGAATTTACCTTCCTCTCAAAACTAGATGCGTACAGAAATTACACGACAAATAAGATATTACGATGGATATATCATTAATGAACGTATACATAGTATCGGATGTCGAACGAACCGAGAAGTTGGCAAACACACTACGCAAAAGGAACTTTTGTGTTCACGTTGGATAGAATGTAAAGCAATACCAAAAATGTGATCACTTTGCAACACGTCTTGGCAACACAACAACACATTGTTGCACATTAATCCCCAACACATTGACCGCCACATCATTCCTGTTGAATCGGTACAAGTTTTTGCTATGCTAGTGTGTCTGTAAAATTCGAGTCTCTAATTTAGACTAAAGAAACAGTTTTATCCAGTTTCATTCGAATCAATATCGTACAACTAAATGTGGCTACGATTCATGACTTTTGATGGATTGTGAGACTGTTCGACAATCTTGGTCGATACTGATCTGGCAGTCAACGTGTTAAGGTCATGGAAGAGGAATGAAAACGGTTTTATCCAAGCAAGGACTAGCGAAATGTACGAATCATGATTATTTACGAGATATTAGGGTGTACAGAGATTCGCTTGCCATTCGTTGGCAACATGGCAGAATGTAATCTTTGTGGACTTGTCGTCACCATAGGAAAATGTGTCTAGACTACTCGTCTACCCTTAAACTTCCATACAATTTGGGCGAATAACGGCTAATTAACAGCGTTCAACTCGTCTCGTCACCCATACATGTATATTTAAAACTTTATACGATGAAATATATGTGAATGTGTAATTAAGATTAGGAATAAACGTATACGATAAACTTTGATCTCGTGCGTGCAATCGATGGCGTGTTCGGTCCGTTTGGACGAGTGAATGATACTTCAACCATCGAACGAATACGCCAAACTTCAATCAAAGCTTATCGTATTAGAAAAAAAATACAATCAATTCGTGCACTTGTGATTTAGTGTTGTAAAGAATATGCGATCTTCGATAGAGTTATGTTCACCGAATCGAAATTATGAAGTTTTTAAATTTTATAATCGGAACAAGTAACGCTATCAAAATCTTTGTTCTTTTGTTCTACGTTATGCGATAAGGTGTTAAGTCGATGCATATGAAATGTTATCTTCTCCTTTCGAACAAATTTTTAACACGTATGCGTACTATTGATTGACATTTCGGATGCATCATCTAATTAAGAGAGCGTGATCGGTGCTTTAAACGTAATGTTTGTTAGCGTGCGAAGAATGTTTTGTATATCATTACGGCTTAGTGTCTCGAAAGTAAGAAGAAAATCTTATCCAATTGTAATAATGTATTTCAACATCGTTTTCTCGGTGAATCATTTACAAGAAATTGAAAATGTCTCGTACAAAAGAAGAAGGTGATTCAATGTATACCATTGTAATGGAATTTCTTGTCACGTGTGAATGCTTGGAATGTTCTCGCGTAATACTAAATCAAATCAATCCACGACACTCTTAAGACAGAAAGACACCTCTACACCGATTGCAAAATGAAATTCCTGCATTCATGACGCGATTTGAAAGATACAAATAGGACGTGAAAATAGTAGGTAATTTAAAGGTGCGTTTATGTATACCGAACAACGACAAAAAGAAATGTATACGCTAAAACATTTTCTATTTGCGTATACCGTTACAAAAATATCGTCTTTTCGACATAAAATTATACTTTCGATCGCGTTATTTTACAAAATATTAACTGTCAAGGAGGGTCGTGTTCTTCGCTTCGTCTGCAGCCATTCGGTATATGTAAACGTGTCCCACACAGATTCTTATTCTCCTCGTTTTAAATTGGCAAGTCAAGCGCAAGACACATTGTAATTGGAATAAGAAAAAGATTCGCATAAATACTTTACATAGTTATGTCTCAAAATTATTACTGTATTTCGATAACGCTTATGAGTTCCTAATACCAAGCGCCTGCTCCAACTCCGCGCGCTTCTGTTGAACTTTCGTGTAGAAGTATCGGCAAACAGCCTCCTGAGCCCAGGGTTGATAATAAAATTCCGCCCTGCGTTCCTCTTCCGGATTCCCAACGACGTCTATCATAGTCTTCAAATCCCTCGTCTGGGATATGATCCACTTGTTGATAAACTGCTGAGGATCCTTGGCGAAACTTAAGAAAAACTCTCGATTCGTTTTCAGCTGATTGATCGTCTCGACCGTTTCGTGGATTTTGTTGTCGAGGCTTTGAATCTCTTGTTGACTCGCAGTGGACAGCAGGAAATTGTTCATTTGCGTTTTCAACGTGTCGTCCACTTCGACGTCTATGTCGTAGCACGCGGTTTGCTTAGTTTCCGTACCTGATACGAATCATAGATTATTTTTTAGTAAACGTCTCTCAACAATTATTATCGAATGAAATTATTGCTTACCTTCTACGCTAATTACGTGATTAATTACAATTGGATCAGGCGGATGAAGCAACGGATTTAGACGCTGTGGTATCTCCGCGAATTTCATTCTCGAACAAGCAAATATTTGCTCCAAGTATTTATCGCAGTTTATGAACTCTCTTTCGTGGCTGTCTTGAAGTTTATGGGTTTTTATGTACTGCCAGAGCGCGGAAATGATGACGGGTCTCGTTTGCGTATGTACACCTAACAGTCGTGCTAATCTGGGATCTAATTTAAACTGTAAACAAGAAACGATTTATCAGTAGCAGCCCCGTCGATTCTTTTCAGATATATTGATAACTGTTCGATTCAAAAAGACAAGAGAGCAGTACTTGTAAGGGCTGGTAATCGAGTAGCAAAAGAATGGTGCACCGGACGTTTTTATCTCCGGGTCTCTTCACTTGGAAACCATCAGTTTCTTGCGTCGTTAACGTACGGTGCCATTCGACCAAGTGATTGTCTGGTCCGTACAGATCTTTATCCAATTCTATAACTAAGCTTTTGAAGAACGAGGAAAACTTCCTCTTCACCTGAAAGTTTTAACGTGAGTTCAGATACTTCATGTTTCACGCTTTATTTAGTTTTACGCAAAATTCCTTGCCTTGTTAGGATCGTTTTTGGTGTCCTCTAAGAGCCGTCCTTCGACTCTGAGTTCCCATGATGCGACAGACCCCTCTTCTCCTTCGCCAGCCTCTTTCGCCGGGTAGAAGGTGTTGGAGATAAATATTCGCAACTTTCTCTTTTGTTTCATAGGACGTTTGAGGGCTTCTTGTATATCCAGCCGTTTCCGCATTATGGTTGCATCCAACTTCCTCTCGAATGCGAGTAGATCCATGTAAGCCTGCGATTCGGGCACCAAATCGCGCACTTTCTGCGGCAATATTTTGTCCGCCAGCTTTTTCTTCTTCTTGGATGTGGAATGTGAAAAATCACTGTTCCAAAAATACCTAAATGAGTTTGTGTAAAAATCATAGATTCAAAAATCAATAAACCAATTTTGAAGCTTATGAAATGCAGTGAAGTTCCTGGTAAATGGTTTTCAACATTATTATTTTGATAACGATAATCGAAATGATACGATGCGTGTATTTCAGGTATTTCAAAAGACTTCTCAATGTTTATTTCATATTTTAAATCTTTTTGCCTTACATAGAATAATATATTGCTTTCTCGTGTACAGAATTACGACTATTAGGTTTCTCGTTTTCTTTGATTTGTCAAAGTAGTATGGCAGGTCGATGAGCGTAACGACGAAAATACAAATGTGAAATTAAAATTAAGGCATGCAATGTTGGTATACTTACGGTTTCTGCTGTGACATGGGTATACGTTGATCCGCACTTCTTTTCCCAACCGGGGGAGTAGGCATCGGGCCTTGACGCATATTGGAGTAAGGCTGGTTCGCTCTTATTATACTAGCTGGACCAGGCCCGGTGGCAGCCATCTGTGGAGGTGGTGTGAACCCAGATCTTTGTTGCATCTATACAACAAATTATATTGTAGATAATGTAGCTCTAAACATAGTTACAAGTTGATATTTGCCAAAGTACATGTACTTACAGGAAAATTTGGGCCTGAATACTGTCGTAAATTTGGAGGTACAGACGATGCTGCATATCTTTGTTGCGGTGGGCCATTATTCCCTGCATTAGGTACAGGAAACCTTTGCGCCATATCTCTTTGGTAACTGCCCTAACAGAAAAGATCGATTAGATTTTTATCTGCATGAAAATAACTATTACAATATTTTATCGAATAAGTATGTACGTTTACATTCAAGAATTGTACATACAATTTCTAAGAACAACGACAAACAAAAACATAACCTTCGTAGCTACGCATAATTGCAACCTTCAACAGGTTAGAATCAATTGCACCGTTTTAAAAGTATTTAAATGTTGCAAACGATGACATTCGAAGATGCAATAAATACCAAAACGCGAAGAAAACCGATATTAAAGCACTGTGAGTCCTAGGTTTCCTCGGCAGTCCGTCAAATTCGTATACATTGCATCACAACACATCTTTGAGTTAATGTATTTAGAACGATAACTACTGACGTTCTGATGTAATGAGAAACGTAAAAAAAAATTAGAAAAAGGGAAAAATGAGTAAAAACCTGCGCTTTCAAAGCTTCTATTCAGTTTTCTGCAGGGTTAGTGCAGTTAGTTAGGGTTATACTAATCGCGATGCAGCATAACATGGACGAATGTAAATGACATACATGGAAACCATGTTTTTAGTTCTCAGCAGTTGGTATACACGAGGCGTCAAAGATGTATTACATAAATATTTGCATAAAAATGATAAATTTCATATATTAACTAAAATATTGTAGCATTATAAAGCAAAGAATCGTATTAATTATGCATTTTTTATGAATAAAAAATTTTGCATCGCCATCTAACTGAAACTATTGGCACTACAAACTCGGACGCTTTGCCGCTAGATGGCGCCACCGCCAACAATTAACAAATTATTTATTATTCGTCATCAATGCCCAATTAATACGATTCAATGCTTTATTACGCTATGTATATTAGATAAAAATGTAAATTTCTAATGTCCATGCATATTTATTATATTTATTATCCGTTAGTGGCGCCATCTGGGGACAACAGTTGGAACTATTTACACTATAAATTTTGGCGTTTCGAATTTTATTTTCGGGAAGCAAGAAATTTTATTTTCTCACCATGCGTATATTTTCTAAGCCACAGAATAGGCACGTACAGGATATTCTTTTCGCCATTCAATTGTTTCAGTCATGAAGATAGTTTCAGTCTTGCCAACTTTTGGTATTTCTTGGCACTATGGGAGATGCCGCTACCAATATTTATAATATTTTTACCTAAAACTGTATTATATCTGAATTTCCTACAGATTCGCACATAAATAAATAAATAAATAAATAAATAATAAAATAAATAAATATTAGTGTATTCTTCAGAGAGCGGCTCAGTGAGCGTTTTGTCTGGCTACTCCGTTTCCGCTCTCAAACATGGCGTCCTCCCTCTAGTAACAAGCATAGTCAACATCGAGGATTCTCAGAGAACTTTCCCTTCTGTTAACCTACTCAGTGCTCAGCCCATTTAGAGTTCGTTTCGGAACACTAAATTCCCAGGATCGTTATTAGGAATCAAAGAATCGGTCCCTTCCGCTTGCACTATCAAAGGGAGCAGGACTCTTTTTTACGCAAAGAGCAGAACAGAAGCACGTTTTGTAGCGATTATATCAGGTTTAGACGCAATCGCGATCCCGACATGAAACAGAAAACTATGTACGCATTGTCCGTAACGATTAGTTGAATGCCACTTCCGCTCGCAAAACTTTTCTAGCTTCTTGGAAAGACTGCTCCGAAAGTTACCAATTCGATAAACAATAAATAAAATACAATGGCCAGTGACATGGATTGTGAAAAATCTGTCGCAGAGTAAGTAACAACAGTCTTTATTCATATAACGTTACACAATACATTCTTTAAATTAGTCGTCTTCGTAATTTAGAGTAATGTAATTTGCACTATCATCACATAATTAATACTGCAATATTTTTTGTAAACGTAGGAAGTACAAAGAGACGACTCTCGATTAATCAAACGTATCTATGCCTTTCAAATGAATCTTCAATGTTTTTATATAATTATTTGCATTCCGTGTTATTCGTAACATTTTAAAAAAGATTTGTGATCGAGTTACGTAATAAGAATAGCAAAGGGTTTACTAATTGCTTCATGTTTTCATGAATATGACTTTGCAAATTAATTAATTCACAATTATACGCTTTGTCATTTTAGGTTGATGAAGAAGAAGAATGAGTGCGCCAAAGAATTGTTCTCTGGAAAGAAATACAAAGAAGCATTAACAGAATATACAGAACTTATAGGTAAAGTTTACTTTGATAAAGAATTTCTGACATTGTGATGTAATAAATCAGTAACGTCTATATTCTTTTAGAATTGAGTCCACAATCTTCTCTATACTATGGAAACAGAGCTGCGTGCTATATGATGCTTGGTAAATATCACGACGCTTTGAATGATGCAAAAAAATGCATTGAAATCGATGCAAGTGTCTACAAAGTATGTTGTATGCTATGTATCGATATGCACGAATTAAACGAATAATCTCGTTTCTAATTTCAATTTACTTACATTTCCAGGCTTACAGAAGAGTGATAAGATGCTGCCTAGTTTTGGGAGACGTTGGTCAAGCTCAATCCACTTTAACAAAGTTATTGGAGCTTGATCCTGATAATAATTCGATAGCTGCGGAAAAAAAAGATTTAGAGTATGTACAAAGGTATCTTAAAGATGCCGATGCTGCGTATAATTCCAAGGATTTCCGAAAGGTTCGCGATAAATTCGATAATATAATATCTAGATTCCTGATTCTTCGTTATTATAATAGACTATCGATACCTATAAATAAATGAATTACAAATAATCGATTCAATTTTTATAGGTCGTGTACTGCATGGACCGTTGCTGCGATGTAAGCACTTCGTGTCCACAATTCAAACTGACTAAAGCGGAATGTTTAGCATTTTTAGGAAGATACCAAGAAGCACAAGAAACTGCAAAGTACGTCGGTTACTTTACATTGTTCCCAAGATGTTTAAGATAATTTCAGACCTTACACTTCGTATCCCTGTTTTAGTGGGATCTTGCAGTTCGATAAACAAAACGTGGACGCATTGTACGTTCGCGGTATGTGTTTATACTTCCAAGATGATATCGACAGAGCGTTCACGCATTTTCAACAAGTACTCAAGCTGGCTCCGGATCATGCCAAGGCATTAGAAATATACAAGGTAAGAAGCGCTAGAACAACCCTTGAAATATGTATTATATCCCGTTATAATTTTGCAGCGAGCCAAGAACCTAAAGAAAAAGAAAGAAGAGGGTAACGCTGCTTACAAAACAGAGCAGTATCAAGAAGCATACAGATTGTACACCGAAGCGTTGTCTATAGATCCTCAAAACATAGTGACGAACGCAAAGCTTCATTTTAATAAAGCGACAGTAGCTACAAAGGTATCGTTACACCTTTTTCTTTTCTTCACTTTTGAGAGTTATTAATTTCCGGATCTTTACAGTTGGGTCTTTTAACCGAATCGGTCGCGGAATGTACAAAGGCGTTGCAATTAGACGCGAATTATTTGAAGGCTCTTTTGAGACGAGCGGCGTCTTACATGGAACTTAAAGAATACGAAGAAGCCGTTCACGATCTCGAGAAAGCGTGTAAAATGGACAAGAGCCGCGGTACGGTAAACAGTTTGTTTCTGCTATTAAAACAATCTTCCAGTCGCGTAACTCTGAACTTCGATTTATAGACAACAAACGATTACTGATGGAAGCAAAGTTTGCGTTGAAGGCATCGAAGAGAAAGGATTATTACAAGATTTTAGGAATCGATAAAAACGCGTCGACCGATGACATTAAGAAAGCGTACAGAAAAAGAGCAATGGTACATCATCCAGGTGAGCTTGAGAGTCGCGTTTATTTTAAAGTGGGTACTCATTCGATCCTACCGCTGTTCGCAGATCGACACCCGAACGTAACCGAAAGAGAGAAAAGGGAACAAGAGAAGAAGTTCAAAGAAGTTGGCGAAGCCTATGGCATTTTATCGGACCCTAAGAAGCGATCGCGTTACGACAACGGCCACGACGTGGAAGACGGCGATAATGGATTCGAAGGTTGGTAATTACGGCGTGGTATTTTTAAAAGAGAGAATAATATTTCTACCTGGTTCACAGGTATGGCTGAATCCGCAGCCTTCCAAACGCTCTTTACTCAACACAACGGTTACCCCTTCCATACAGGAGGTGGTTGTACCGGTGGTGGTTTTTCCAGTGGTTTTACCGATAGTTTTATTTACCACTTTACTTGACCAGATTCAGTGAAGCGCATCTTTAATCTTTATACCTCGTTACTGTATTTAGTTTTATTCGACAAATGAGTATCTTAGGATTTTATGTACCTTCTATTCGTAGCGCAAACCCGTACCCCTAGACAACGTAAATAATATAAAACTTATTAGATATAGTTTTATATATTTATTTAAATACTTGTAAATATGTCTTATATATGTAATATCCTTGTATCGTACATCTTCGCGATACGATAAGCGTAAACGATGAGTCTTATGGTTCGTGTCGGTTCTTAAACTGGTCAAACTTCTTGGGAAAGTGCAGTTGCATCAACATAGGTATTTACTAAATGTTAAAGAGTTAATCTACGACTATGAATTTTCTGAACCTGCTTCGATTCGTTTGCGCCCGTTATATTATTTCTAAATTGGCTTCGTTATGAGATAAACAAATTCCACGCGTTTCTTGGTAGAAACGTAATGTACGAAGCATTGTTAAATTGACCTCAATAAATTCTTGAACAAACCATGTCGAAGTTCGATTTCGATTATTAGAATAACTAAATAAATTCAAGAATAACGCGACGAGGAGCAACATTGTTCGCACGTTCGTTAAAATAAAATATAAACTTGGCGTTTCTATCGTTTATTTAAATACAAATATCGCATTCTAAAAAATGTACTCATCTATTCGAAATAATAAATATATGACAATTTGCAAAGGCAAAGTAGCTTCCAATGTGCAATCGTAATTGTTCGTTTTTCGTACAAACGCGTTTCGGTACTATGCAACATTCGATTACTCTTATCGGATGTCTTTTAACAGTATGTATGTATATAAGGCACGCTATAATGGTCACAGCTCGAAAAATACAAGGACGTGTAAATTTACGAAAAATTATGCACAATTTACTAGATTAAATTAAACGGCACGAACGTTAAGGCACGCGACAGCCGAAATGTACTTGTAAGAGCGTACGAAAAAGTGTAACAGCACCTGCTAATATACATTCGCTGAGATCCTACTTTCAGCGAGCATACGCGTATCTCACTTTATCGACGATTAACGATTTTCGATATTACCAATCGGTTTTGTATTTGTTGTTGTAAAGGTACAATCGTTAATTTGCATAAGACAGCACATCTTCGTTTCGAACGTGTCAATATATCCTTTAAATTAGCTAACATTATTGAGCATAAAAGTACGGCTTTAAAATATACTGCGCAAGGTCTTTTAAGTAAGTACTCCGATCTAACGATAAGTTTTAAGTAACTCTTACGGATTATAAATAATAATTTATGAAAATTGCTCGTTCTAAAATAAAACGTTCCAAACAAATTACAGTATCTGGGATCTTACATATACGGCATAAGTACGTATCGATATAATAGTATGTTTGATAATATATACATATATACAAACAATCCACTATAAATCCTGAATCAACTTTGTGCTATCGTATGTACTACCTCGCGCTTAATTACTCGATTCGTTGTAAGAGGCTCTGCCCGCCAATTCGAGCAAGTAACGATCGGGATGATCTATCCAATCGCTGGCGCTCAATTTAACGATCCTTTGCTTTTCCGCTTCCTTCACCTGCCATTTTTTAATTTCCAGCTGACGCTCCCTGAAAACATTTTTCCGTGAATGTTTTCGTTAACATTTGTTTAAATCATATTCATAACTATACACGCGTTACCTCAACTTCGTGTCTCCGCAGCCCCAAACTTCTAAACTGGCGATTGGATAAGGTGCGCCTGCGATACTGACCGAATGGAATGATTCGTCTATACTGATGTATGGCGAACGCGTGTTACTCCCAAACCGCAATCCGTGGGGATAGCCGCGGATGTTAGTATTCAAATAGAGTACTTTGGCTCCCCTTTCTATAACTCTGTACGATGGAAATAGTTCGATGCCAACCGAGTCTTCATCGCCCCAATACAAATGGCTCTCGCGCCACTCTACCGCCGAGCATATGCAATACGTAGGAGAAATCGTGTCCTTGTCTGGACTAACAGCCCTTATGAACAACAGAGTGGGTCCCCTGTACCCTAAAACGTGATGAAGAAAACGGTTGGCTCCTGTTCCATGCTCCGAGCTATTATACAACAACGCCCAATGCCTAGGACACACGCTGCCCAACCTTTTGGCTATCAAAGCGTGAGGAACGTCCTGTGGCGAATCAACCACCTAAACATACGTTTCTTCCGCTATTTAACAATACAACGAAACGAAATATAGAAAGACTTTAAATTAAAATGTACCTGAAGGTAACTTTCTGGCAGCGTACTCGACAACAACCATACGTAGCTCACGGGGAGCAGAATTTGAGGAAATTCTATATCCGGTTGCTCCAATATGGGCGTTGGTATCTGCAGGTGCGGTTGAGGTTGCTCTTTGGACAGCAAAACTTTACCGTTCCGGTAAGCAGTCGTCAATACGTGTACTATGTAATGATGAGGACCGTGTATTATACGTGGACAGTGCTGCGAAATCCAATTGCTCACGAAGCTCACAGATAACGCATATTTGCCGTGAAACTGTAATATAAATTTTATAGTACGGAAACTGATAAATATAGGAATATTGTAATAAATGTTACATTTACTGACACACGAGATGATAACTGCATTGATTATCTGTTCCGCGTAAATACACGAAGAGGTTCCGCTACTGTCCATAGCAATTTTGTAAGATATGTACAGAAGATTCTTCAATCCATCCGGACCGACGCTTCCATCACCCTTCATGTTCGAATACATTTTTACATAATTTTCTAGTATGATCTGATCGTTCATCACGGAGAGGAACTTTTCAGCTTGTTGCTTAAAGGCATTGGCACTCAAATAGGAAGTATTGACGTTGGCCACGTGATGCAGGTAGTTGAACAAATGTTCACCTAACTCCGGGTAATTGGGGAACAGGTACCGTTGAAATACAGATCTTGTAATACCGGTTATACGTTCCTCGTCGTGAGTCAAGTGAGACAGAGTCTGTAAAATGCATACAATGTCAGGGACATAGTTACAGAAATATCTGAGTGAAGCCAACAGCGCTCTACACAGATCTACTTTGTTGTGAATGTTATCTGTGAAAAGTGTGTTGAATCGGGAGCACGGTTATAGGTTAAACAAATTGGAGCATTTGTTGATACATAATGACATTTCATGGATGATCGTTGAAGAATGACCTGTAAATCATTCATGAAGCGCACACGACGTTTCAAGCTTCGAAAATGTAAAGGATTTGCGAAAACGACTAGCATTCATGAAGATCGTCGAGCTGTTCCCTTTGGAAATGCGTCTCTTTTAGAATACGCGACGAACGTGATACGGTAACGCAGTTATAAGCCAACTTCCTCATACCTTCGCTAGGCTCTCGATCGGAAAGAACTGCATGTGTGCATTGTTTTCTAATTCTGTTCCAGAGGAACTTTTCGAAAGGCTAGTTGCATTGGCTGTGTTGCCGGCATTCGCAACGGAATCAGTCTTCTTGGTGGATGCATGCCCGCGTGTCACTTGGTTACCCATTGCTACCCCGGCTAAAATATTATCGTACAGGCGAATTCACTGTTTTCTCATCTGGACATAATATTGCTCACGACAACAAAACATGCATGCAACCATATGCAATTTTCGACAAGATCCTCATGAAAGATAGAAAAGTAAATAGACCCATAAGCGCGTGCTGGAATCTACAAACTTAGGCGATTTGACGTCGAGTGCGCTAGTAAGAGGTTTGAAAATGGCACCATCGAATAGTTCTCAGTGGTGCTACCAGATGGCGCCACAAAATGCGGAGATGCAGCGCCATCTTACATCTCCCGCTCTACTTTACCAACAGCGATGGCTGCAACAATTGTATTACGACTGATTGGCGCTGCTTACAATGTAAATGTTCTTTTTGTACAATTCAATTGTTATTGTTGCTTCCTGTTATGAAAAATGTCAAATTTATCATCTGTATCAATAATTATTTAATTTAACTATAATTTACTTAGTGGTTCCATCTAGCGGTTGCAGTAGGAACTATTTTCACTACAAGCTTGGACGTTTTCCCACCGATGGCGCCACTTCGTATATCTCGAATAAATCCAATTATTAATATAATTCGATTTACTATTAACAGATATGTATTTTAATGATATTCGTATCAAGAAAATCATTAAAGCGAATTTAGTTGTTCGTTTTAAAAACACGCGTGACGTCACTCTCTGATTGGTCTGTGCCAGTTTGCGCTTCCGCCATTAATGTCGGCTGGTTCAGCTGGTTGTCATTCTAACCTATCAGTGGTTCTGCCCTTTGAAGGACAAGAAAACGAATAATTTTATAGTTGGTAATTATCATAGAATAGATATAATTGATATTTTTAAGATAGTTTCTATTCTATCTATTCATAAGCGTTTTGTTGAGCTTTAGAGGTTAAGTTACTGCACCATGTGTTTAAAGACAACACGAGTACATAATTGCTTTCCTGCATCGTGTTTTAGTAAACAAAAAGTGATTTTGTCAACTTTTGACGAAATCAATTTTGCTTTAGAACGCATTTAAGTACTTAATTAACTCTATTAACTGTGTTTGACTTGTATGTTGCAGTAAAGTTAGCAATATGAGTCGTTTCTTTGCAACTGGTTCAGACTCTGAGTCTGATAGCGCTTCTGAGGAGGAGCAGATTCAGAGGGCACCGGCTACAGCCTTCACAGTAAATATAATTTCCTACCAACTAGATTTTTACTCGAACCAGGGTTATTTATCTAACTTTTTTTTTATAGTTCAGCGATGAAGAAGAAGAAACTAAGCGGGTGGTACGCTCGACAAAAGAGAAAAGATACGAGGAGATCGCTAATTTGATCAAACTAATAAGAAATTATAAGAAGATTAAAGATATGAGTAGCATGCTTTCCAGTAAGTATTTATGATAATCAGCATCACTTACAAGTACGGAATTTATTATTAAAACGGAGTTCACCATTTTCTTTACGATCGTAGGTTTCGAGGATTTGACGCGTGCCTATCAGAAGGCATTGCCGGTGATTACAAAAGAAGAAAGTGGCCAGACGCCACGTTTCTACGTCCGATGTTTGGTAGAGATGGAGGACTTTATCAACGAAGTGTGGGAGGATCGCGAGGGACGTAAGAACATGTCGAAGAACAACTCGAAGTCGTTGACTTCGTTACGGCAAAAACTTCGTAAACATAACAAAGACTTCGAAGAAGATATAGCCAAGTTCAGAGAAAATCCAGATCAAGACGACGACGAAGAGGAAGACAAACGTAAAGACACGTGACGTATAAATGCGTGTAAATTTTTACATAATAAAATAATGTAATACTTCGTATTTACTTTAGCAGAAGAAGTGATAGAATCCGAGGAAGAGGACGACGGCATAGTAAGCGGTTTCAAGAAATCTGCTTCCGAAGCGAGCGAATTGGATGTATCTAAATTCAAGAAGGGTGCGACGGATGGCGAAGATGGCAGCGAAAGCGAGTCCGATTGGGGCAGCTCCTCGGATAGCGAAAGTACAAGCAGCGAGGACGAGGGCCAATATCAAAACATACGAGAACGATTCATCAAGAATAAGATGGCTGACAAAGAAGAAGACGAGGATAAGGCGAAACGGAAGGAACAACGAAAGGAGCGCAAAGAAAAGGAACGAAAGAAGAAGAAGGACGAAGACGACGGAGAAGGCGAATGGGAGACCGTTAAAGGCGGCGTGGCTATTCCATCCGAGAAGCCCAAAATGTTCGCGAAGGACGCCGAAATTAACGTGGCTGCCGTGCTGAAGAAGCTCTCCGAAATCATCGCGGCTCGTGGCAAAAAGCGTACAGACAGACGCGAGCAGATCGAGCTGCTGCACGAATTGCAATGCATAGCGGACACTCACAATCTTGGTCCAGCTGTGGCAGTGAAGATCAAGTTCTCCATCGTCTCCTCCATCTTCGATTACAATCCTAAAGTCTCGGACGCGATGAAGCCCGAGTATTGGTCGAAGATTCTGGAACGTATAACAGAGATGCTGGACATGCTGTTGGAGACCAAGAACATGATAATCTCGGAGGTGATCAACGAGGAGGGAGAGGAATTCGAGAATCCACCGTACAAGATACACGGATGCGTGTTGACGTTGGTGGAACGATTAGACGAGGAGTTCACCAAGTTGTTAAAGGAGTGCGATCCGCACAGCAACGAGTACGTCGAAAGATTGAAAGACGAGAAGCAAGTGTCCGAAATAATAGACAAAGTCCAAGTGTATCTGGAAAGGCAACGCAACGTATCCGAACTCTGTCGCGTGTATCTACGCAAAATCGAGCATCTGTATTACAAATTCGATCCGAACGTTCTCAAGCAAAAGGATAAAGAAATCGGTCCCGAAGTCGTGACGTCCGTTCAAGTTATGGAGAAGCTTTGTAAATACGTTTACGCTCACGATGGAACGGACAGGCTCAGAACTCGCGCTATTCTCTCCCATATTTATCACCACGCTCTTCACGACAATTGGTTCCAGGCGCGCGACCTTATCCTGATGTCCCATCTGCAGGAGACTATTCAGCACTCCGACCCGGCCACGCAAATCTTGTACAACAGAACGATCGCGCACCTGGGCTTGTGCGCGTTCCGACACGCGAACATCAAAGACGCGCACAACTGTTTGGTTGATTTGATGGTAACAGGAAAGGTGAAGGAGCTTCTAGCGCAGGGTCTTCTTCCTCAGAGGCAACACGAGCGCAGCAAGGAGCAGGAGAAGATAGAGAAGCAGAGGCAGATGCCTTTCCACATGCACATCAACTTGGAGCTCCTCGAATGCGTCTACTTGGTTTCCGCTATGCTCATCGAAATCCCGTACATGGCTGCGCACGAGTTCGACGCGAGAAGAAGAATGATCTCAAAGACTTTCTACCAACAGTTAAGGTCGAGCGAACGACAGTCGCTGGTAGGTCCTCCCGAGTCCATGAGAGAGCACGTCGTAGCCGCGGCGAAGGCGATGCGCAATGGAAACTGGTCGGCGTGCAACAATTTCATCATCAACGAGAAAATGAACGCCAAAGTTTGGGATCTCTTCTACCAAGCGGACAAAGTACGCGACATGCTCACGAGATTGATCAAGGAGGAAGCGCTGAGGACGTATCTGTTCACGTACTCGCACGTCTACGATTCTATCTCTATGCCCAAGCTAGCGGAGATGTTTCAACTGAAGCGACCCATCGTCCACTCCATCATCAGCAAAATGATCATCAACGAGGAGCTCATGGCGTCCTTGGACGACCCAACGGAGACCGTCGTGATGCATCGCAGCGAGCCAAGCCGTCTCCAGTCGCTGGCGTTACAGCTTACGGATAAAGTGAACAATTTCGTTGACTCTAACGAACGCATCTTTGAAATGAAGCAAGGTAATCGAAAGAAATACCTTGGGAGAGGTCTTCTCGCTTTCGAGGCTTTCTTTTTAATGGCCCTTTTGTTGCAGGAAACTTCTTCTCGAGAGGAAACCAAGGAAACTTCCGCGACCGGCAGAATTACAACAGACAGGGACAAGATTGGGGCCGTCAAAGACGCGATCGCGATCGCGATCGCGACCGTAACCGAGAGGAGAATCGAAATTATTAAATCAGATAATATCGGACATTATTTACTTGGGTGTTTGACGAACTGGATCGTTGTATCGTGTACGCACTCATGTAAATAATGTTGGAAATAACAGTATACAAAGTAACGCGTATAGTTTCACTGTACCATTGAAATTATCCATACTTCCGTATCTTTCATTTTTACTATTTACATATAAAACATTCGAATTCTACAGTACGAGAATAAACGATTAGACTGCGGATTTTTATGTATTAATAAAACATTTATAAAATGCATACAGTATAATATTCGCAGAGTAAAATAATTTCCTATTTTGGTTCAAAGATTTATTTTGCATAAACATCCACAGTCTAATTATTAACGGTGTTTTATTTTCGTGGCAGTCTTTAGATATTATATCTCTTGAACTGTTTCGAGTATTTTGTTTCCAGTGGTTACGCTGTCGGACGCGAGAACAAGTCGAATACCGGTCGACTTTTCTATAAATCTGCAAGCAGCTATTTCGGCATTGGTGATACCTCCTACGATACATATCACCACCATCTTCGGCAGCAACGAACCGCGTTGACCATTCACGACGCAGTTCGATAAATTTCCCAGTTCTTCGAGACTCCTAGGGTCCTTCTCTTGACTTACAACGATGTTTAATAATTGAGCCTGTAGAGATGTAAACTGCGCGTTAATTACGAATAAGAGCGAAATAATGAACTCTCGTTAGAACGATACTGACGATCACAGGAACGTAAGCATTGTTGAATACGTAACTTGGACACGCGTGTCCTTTCTGGTCCGTTTGTTTGGTATAGCTAGGCAAAAGTTTCAGCTTTTGAGCATTGTTGTTCCATTCGCTGGTCCAGTTTGGTAATTTGTGCAAAATATTTTCCGTTCTACACTTTAACAGACCTATACTTTGCAATTTGTACATCAACGGTATGTGTTTGTAACCGTGCGCGTGAAGGTGTAGCCTCTGGATAGAGTGTAGCTCGTTTTGCGTGATTCCGTCGCTCGCGATGGACAACAGACATAGTAAACGTAGAGCTCTCAATGGATGATCGTCTGGAAATATTATTTTTTTTTTAAATAATACCGCGATATTATGTAATAATAATGTTTACGTACCTATGTGTCTTTCTATATGAGCCAAGCATTCTTTTCTCTCCTTGCATTCAAGTATAAACTTTTCTATTTTCTGCAAAGTCTGAAAATCGGAACCTAGCGTATCAGCGATGAGTTGACAAGCAGAAATATGAAAGGCCAGTTGACGCGTCATATCTCTGGTTTTCTGCAATCTCGTCGCCACGTATCGTTCCATTTCGGACAACTTCATCGTCTGTATAGCATCCTGTTCAGCTAATACACAGTACATATTACCAATTTGCATAGAAATCGAATCTATGAGAGGAACGTATACAAATGTAAAAATATACATTTTAGAGACTTAGCCTTCCCGTGTAAAATAGGAAATACATCGCTGCACGGTGTGTCTCTTACTTCTCCGTAAATCTGATCTTTCTCTGGTTCTAACTTGGTTTGTGATTTGCCCAAAACGCCAGTACCCACATTTATCTCTACAACTTCGTGCAGTAGCCCTGAGTACGTTACGGGAGTTAAGAGAGGAGTGGCTAAATCGCAATTCCTGTCCATCAAAATTAAAGCTCCTATCTCATTTTCGATATTAGACGAGCCTAAACATTGGTTCATGGATTCCATAATTTTTATTATTTGTTGACTGTGTTTGCCAAACGAAATTAAAAGCTTGGGCGAGCCGAGTATAAGCTGCAACGACCATAAGCCACGCGCCAATGCTGGCAATAGAGTAGTATCTTTGTGATAATAAAGATCGGTAAACATAGGATTTTCTAAAGATAAGACGTTTCCGTCTAATCGTATAAATTCCCATGATAACGTTCGTACGGTGACTAATCCGGACAAGCCTAAACAAACATCAACATTCTTACCTCAATGCAGACCTAATAACGATTATCATTTTTAATAACGTAAATAATTACCCTCTTCCTCTATAATTGTGTTCAAAACTGTCGGTACAAATGGAGCAACTAGAATATGGTGGCATGCTTGTACGTGAGGTCTGATATTTGGAGAGATTTCTGATTGTATCTGATCTAATACCCTTTTACAAGAAATCAAATCACTGGAGACTAGAAATATGCGTTGAGAGTTTGAAAGTTTCAGACCTTGTTCCATTTTATATATTTTATCGATTCCATAGCGTCTAAACCAAAGACATTATTACTCTGTGTATTTTAAAATGATATACCAGATGATTCAAATATGAACAAAAGCTTAAAGCCTTCTTAAAGTTCTAAGGTTGTAGCTTGTAATTAATTTATTGATAAGTTATAGTTTCATAAGAATCAGTCCTTTTATTTGAATGACCTAGTAATCAGAGTATTTAATGAAACTATTACTTGAGTACAGAAACTCCTACAAAACTATCCAGGATTTTCATAAGTTTCTGCTCGATCACCAGGTCTTTTGTCCCAGGGATCGTGTCCAATATTTCAATGAGCTTTCTTTGGCTTATCTGTTGCAGCACGTTTAATCTATCATCTAGTGTGATATCCATCTTTTACCAGTTATATAAATTCATTTAATTCCTGCATTACCTTCAGTATACGTCTGAAATATTATTCCAAATCAGTAACGAGTATTAAAAATCAGAGGATGAAAGGTTTACGTACGAAAAAATGCTTATTTACGCTGTGACTAGCTACATTGTTGCGCTACATGAAATTATCCATATTTCGTTCATTTTAATAATTGTGCATCCCTGCTTGCTGCTACGGAAAAGTAACATCAAAGTTCTTTAGCCCCTACGGTTTAAAAAATATTGTATGTTTTATTGACGTAGTGTTTTGCGACACTTGTCGTAATAACGACATCAGATATAACCTAGAAACTTTGATAAAGTAACGATAATAATTAAATAACTATTCAGAGAAATGATAAATTTGGAATATTAACTATTACATTAGAGTGTTATAAAGCAAGAAAACATATTAATTATGGATTAATTGCAAAAAAAAAATTATTAATTATCATGTGTCGGTGGCGCCATCTAGCGGCAAACGCCCAAAGTTTGTAGTAAATATAGTTCTCACTTTCGCCGCTAGATGACGCTACAAATACCTTTTTAAAAACTTATTTTTTATTACATAATTAGTAGGATCCTGAGCTTTATAACGCTTCCATATATTAGATAATACATCAAAATTCATTATTTGCATGAATAGTTATTTAATTTAGACAGAATTTATATCCCTTAGCTAATGGCGCCATCTAGTAGCAGCAGCGAGAACTAATTTCACTACGACATTTCGCCACGGATGGCGCCACCGGTCATCATACCGGTAATTGTCTCGAATAGAAATAAATAAATAATAGCAATTTGTATTATTCTATGAGGTAAATCCGATAAGTAATCAGATTTGCTATTGACAGATACGCATTTTAATAATATTCTAATCGAGAAAGTCGTCAAAGCCGATCGAAAATATTCGCCGACTTTCTCCGATTATTGTTTCGAACCATCGAACGATCACAATGTCAAATTGACATTGTAGTCGCATATTTCTCGCGAGGAGAGCGTCGAAAACAATTCGAATAGAGTAACAATTCGTCCGCCTATGCGGTATACTTGGCCGAATCGTGGCGAATCGCGTTGTTCCCGACACTTGTGCTCTCGACGCTGTCGGGCTCACGCGTATCTCCCAGTAGGGTTATTTAAAAATGGCGGACGCATCGTTTTCCGACACTACCTCAGATTGTTGCAATGAATGGTATTCTGATATTACCTCTGAACGGTCGGCGTCGGAGTACGTTATGATAGGCCAGAAGCCGTGTCTGTCTCACCGTCGTAGCAAAAGACATTTCTTACAGAAGCTATTTTTAAGAGAGGTAGGAACTGCTTAACCTTCAACCTGCATAGCGATAACGAAACTGACAGACAGACCCCATACCAGATCTGTCAAAATACGTCCCCGTTGCGAGTAACAAACAAAGTTGTACTAGGATATCTTCGAGGAAAAGAATGTTTTATTGTTTCTCGATGGTCTAGTACACTTGTCGCGTTCACACTGTGGTAAACTTTCAATGGTTGCAAGAAAAAATGTGCTTTTGTTCTTGCCCATGCTAGTTTCTTTTAATTTCGTTATTGTAATTATTGCATGATCTGTAGACACTTGAGAGAAAAACATAAACAATTGTGAATTAAAATTAAGTTAAGTACACCCGTAAATTAAGCGTATCGAGCAATCTTGTAGGTAATATAACTTTTTTCTGAGTATTAATTTCTCTAGCCAGTTTTATCGCTCTGTTTTATTCCGTAAAATACACCCTTGGCATTGTGAATCAATCTCTTTTTGTAGATCAGAGGCTGTCTATCGGCGCACAATAATGCAACAGAGGAAAGACTGTTTACTACTGTACCTCCACGGAGACATTTACTGCTTCTGCATGTAATCCCAAAGTCTGCGTTAGAAGCAGGGTACGTTTCAACATTTACATACTTGTATGACACCGAAGCAATGTTAAAGAAAGCAATGCTGTCATATATATTCTATAATAATAATAACCGTTGTTATTTAAGACATGTCGTGATGGGATTGACGCAGTGTGGTCAGTTTTTACTTACGTACACATACACGATGGATGTGTGCCGCAATACTTCTACGTATAAATATTTGTTACACTGGTGGGCTTTCACTCCGAACTATATCGCGCGGAAAGTCGCGCAGGTTACGCTTTTTGGTAATCACACGATCCACAGGGAACTTAGTATCGTTATATCGCAATGGCCGATGGAGCGGAACAAACTAGTGATACACGGCCTATGGTTAGTGTTTCGTTGGTTGAATATATTCGTTGTATCGTATTATCCGTAATTGATTACGATGAATTTTTAGTACGAATTGGCTGCATCTCCAACCAACGGACAGAGCATACTTAACGATAACCACGATACCGTCTCTCGAGAACTGCAAAGATTGTTTGAAAGTTGCAGAATCCTTTCAAGAGGATTTCGAAGGTAACAACGTATTACGACACAACGTGCATTCGTACCGAACGAATATTAATTAATGTTTCATGAGAGTTTGATGTTTCATGAGAGTTTGATGTTTCACAGAGTTGCTAGCAAATTGGGACGGTTGTCTGCGACACGATTGTCTCCAACACGGACTCACCGTTCACACTACCTACGAAGTAACTTCCCCGTACCCGAGGTTCCGAGCAGCGGTCTGTTTGAACTATTGGAACCACGTGGTGGTTAACGCGGGGAACTTTTTACACGTGCTGAAGGTGGACTTGGACATTCCGAAGTCCAAGAACCAGAAGACTTGTGATAAGCAGGACACTGTGATGCCTGACACGGTGCCATTGGACATGAGTGACGTGGAGGACGCGCATTACGCGAAGGTGGAACGTTACGAAAGCTCAGACGAGAAAGTAGGTACGTCCGAGTGCGCGGTCGAGCAGTCCCCGAGTGCGGAACATGACTTTTTAGAAGAAACAATTAAAGTAGACGATAAGTTAGCTCGTGATCCATCGAATACCTCAAGTAGTAGTCAAAGCGATTATGTCTGTGATATAAATAAGTCTGCCGATGCTGTGACTGTTAAGCTGTGTGAATATTCGGATACCTTAGAATATAAATGCTGTAACGCGAGTACGGGATCTAGAATCGACCAGCAAGCGATATCCGTTAGGGACAAGATCCTGCAGGACTTCTGCGAGGACATGTCCCAGGAACTTAACATTGGTAGCGATTTAATTACTCTAGTGAAGCACCCGTCGTGTTCGCCGCGGTCTACGCCTCAAAGGCTTCCTTCTGATCTCAAGACGACCCCGTGGTCCTCGCCGATCCTCACCCCGCCCTCGGACATCCTCAAGACCCGAAATTCCGAATCTAGTCATAAAAGCATACGCAGTCAGCGTCCCTACTCTCCGCAACCAGGTGCTTCTAAGGATAACAACGTAACTTCCGTTAATTTCCCCCTTCACTCCGTCTCCATGGGCCCTTCTTCCTCGCGTTTGATGTCCCCTCCCGTCAAGCGATCCTTCTGGCATCCCAGCTCTCGGAAACGGTCCAATCTCCACTCTCCCCCGCCCATCGTCAACCCGGCGCAATCGAGAACGAGAGCCACGCACAAGCTCACCCTCGAGGCGGAGAAAGCGTACGAGTTCACGGACGAGGCGCAGGAGACCTGCGAGAAGCTCAGCTCGTTCAGGAAACGCAGACTCGCCGACAAGAAGTACGAGTTCCGCGACGAAACGGAGGACGCCGAGAACATAATCCCTTTCAAGCATATACGGGATCAATTCAAGGATCGTGGCTGCTCGATACACCAGATACCATCGTCCCCGATGTCGCCTGTAATGCCAAACGGTAGGAAGCACTGGGTGGACTCCGACGAAAGCGAAACGGATTATTTTGGCGTCAGCCAAGACATCGGGGTGTCGAACGACTTAATCACCGATTCAGGTAAATGGTTACTAGGGTGGTCATTTCAATGATCATTAAAATAAGTTTCGCTGCACCCTTACCGATCCCTGTAAGGGATGGAACAACACTTGATGTAACTGTACAACTATTTTCAGCTGAGAAGAATGTTCTACGTCCGCTGAATCAGAATCAACTACCTAACGGAGGTATAAACAGAGATCGTACGGGCAAACATTCCCTGAATGGTTCGCCACTGGTCCCAAAAATAGATTTACAATATCCTGTCATAAAATGCACTAAACACTTCAAGAGGAGCTACGTCGAACTTGATGACGAAATTATATCTGTGATCACGGATGTCGAAGGTACGTTTAGTCGATAGAGCGTACCTAAGTCGTGTTTCTAGCAGCGAGTAAGAAAATCTGTACACGATATTTCGCAGATGAAGAGACTGGAGGATACGTGAGCTATCAGTGCGTGCTTCCTATGCTCGTTCATGGATCTGGATACGTTCAAATGCAAATGATCAGCAACAGCAAGGCTGAGAAATTGGTGGGCATTTTAAATGAAATTGGAATAAAGAGGAGTCGAATAGATTTTAATTGAGAATTGAATATATTTTCAGATAGTACCTAGCGTGTCGATAAACCAATTAAGTTTCGACATCGAAACGTTCTGTCACCACATCGCTGACTGGATCTGTACGAGATTTAAAAAGAGATACTGGCATTGCAGCGATTACGACATCGAGATAATAGACGTATGCGCGTTGAGCGGGGATATTATTTGTTTGTTGATCATGAAAATCCAGGCTAGCGAAATTGGTAGTCAAACACAGTGGTTAGTATCGGTTTACGTTTGGAGGTGTTTGTTGTACTTTGAGCGTTAACGTATGCGAAATGTGCGCAGTTCTCAAGAAAGAAAACAGTACAAAGTGGGCTGCAAATTTACGTGGAACATCGACACGAACCAGTATAGAATAACGGACGTATTGCCGATGGAGGAGGTGAAACCAGAATCTTGGAAATCGAACTGCACGAACGTTCCGAATTTTCGGAGTCCTCTGTGGAACCCGACTCGACGTTTAGCGCCAAAGTTGAGGGAAAAGATACAGCAACCATACGCGCACACTGTACGGTTCTTGAATAACGAGATGAGCATAGCAGGTGAGTGGTTTAAGATATATCATTTATAAATGACGAAAATAAATAAAATATTTTACAGGTGAATCCATAACTAGACTGTACGATTTGGACAATTTGGTGGTATTATATATAAAGCCAATGTCGCATTATACTTAAATCGAATAAGGTAACCGTCGAATCAACGATATGTTGCAAACAATAATTTATTTATTGATACAAATCTAAGAGTTTCATTATTATTACGATAACGTGTACATTGTAATGGATGTATTGGAAACGTACCCCATATACACACACACACATAAGTACTATATATATCGTGTGCGTGTATGTATATACAATATATAATAACCATCTCAAGACTCATTAGTCCCAAGTATGAATAACAGCCGATATAATACGTTGTATAGATAATGTGCTTCTTTTTGTTTTCATGAGAATATGGTTAAGTTGATTGTTAAGTGCTGCTGCGTGGATTGTCCAAAACTTAACGATATAGATAAGGGTACACGATACAACGAACATTGCAAGCGTTTGCTCTGATTTGTAAATTATATTCTAGCATTACGCTACGTTAACTATCTATGGTATATAGATAACTTTGGTAACTACCAGATATGGGTAACTAAAACTGATTGTCAATGAATGTATTGTACGTGGATTGAAAGTAAGAGAAACGAGAAATCGTAAAAATCATTTAGTACTTGGTCCCCAAACTTAACTGGCGATCTAAAGGAAAATACGCGAAAAAAGTTTGATCGATTCTATGCCAAAATTTGCCCTAGTTATACTTGTAGGATTAAATACTTTAATTTAATTTCTCATGTCATTTCGCAATCTTATTGTATTATAAAGCCATCTCACCGTGAACTTTTTATATCTGAAAACTAAGCGAATACGTTATACGAATGTGCAACATGTGCGTCTAACTAACGAACTTGTAATTTATGTAAGTACCGATCGTAACTTTCGACAAAGAACATTCAAGACTTAAGAGACAAAGTTATTTAATTGCTGAAGCAGTGACGTTGAAGCTGGTAAGGTCAGTTTCTTAAATGCAATAAAATTTCCGTTATCAATGGCAAACGTTTTACGTTTACGTGTTTACCTTTGTAAATGCACGAGGTGTTTACTGTGTGTACGTGAGCCCAAGACGGGGGAGTTGTGCCAATTCAAACAGGTATCTTCATGGGTGGTCCCACGCTAACATCCGACACTATTCCATCCAATTTCAAATCGGTGAGGACCTCGTCCCATGCGTTCATGCATTGCTGGTAATGCCGTATTTGTCGATCCGCCGTCGAGATCAACATATTTTTCAAATCCGTTTGTTTCTCCGTGTTCCATCTCTGTAAATCGCTGCGTAAATTCTCGTTAGCGCATTCCACGCGATCCTGTAACACCTCTGCCTGCTTAGCCAATCGTGGTATCGTCTGTCCAAGTCTTTCCAGCTTCTCATCGCGCGACTCTGCTTTCCAAATCGATCCACCCCAATTTTGCACTGATGTTGCACCGCTTGTAACGCCCATTAACTGTTCGAACAATTTTGCTTGTTAGTAATCATTGTAATTCATTGCTACGTTTTAAACCAGTGATCTCAAAGCACTTATAATGCTAAAATTTCTCAGACCTAACCCAGACCTAACCCAAAATTTGTCATGGTATTTGTTGTTGCCGCCTTGTTAAAATTCAGGAATCCTATCCAGACTTATTTTCTTTAACATCTCATTTTTAGAATAGGTTTTTTAAGTTCCTTCAACGTGTTGAAGCGTAATTTTTAAAAAGTGTGAAAATCACTGATTTAAACTATAACATTGAGTGCATTCAATGGCGCATACTTGATCCTTTTCCAGTCTTTTCTTTGCCAAATCTTCGACGATCAATTCGTATTTGATTTGCATCGAGTCACGCCGAGATAGCGCGCTCTTGACCGCGTCTATGTACGAAATGTATTCTCGCTCTTCGTTCGGAACATTTTCTAAAAGCTTCTGGTGAGCCACTGCGTTACATTCTATCGCCTTTGCAATCGCCAGCAGAATAGGAGCCAGTTCTGGCTCAGAAGTTGCCCACAAGGTGAATATTGGATGCAGTTGATGCAACTCGAGCAAATAGTCTGATTCGGATAAAAAATATTTCGATTAACTGTTTCCTTTAAAATAAATATTACAGGATACTTATCGATAAAACTATCCGTTGTGATAATTAATTTTTTAAAGTTTATTTCGATTCAAAGTTTAATCGATATATTTCTATCAATAAGTAGAGTGTGATATTTATTTTTAAAAAATATCAACAACAAATTAAAATCGTTATGAAGTATAAATACTTCCACAGTTCGCTGTAATTTGCAATATAATTTGCAATATAATTTGCTTTTTACCTTGTCTCTCCTTGTGTATACAATGATTTATCTTATCTATAGTTCCTAATTTTTCGCTTAAGGCTGTACAATAATCTCGAATTTGCTCGAGCTCGTATTGATGTTGTTTCATGGTGTACGTGCTCGCTATGTTTTGTAAAGAATCGGTCATTTTTACAAGAACATTTGCACGATTTTTACGATGTATAAGAAACTCCTACAAAGAAGGGAAATATAATATCCGAAAGTGTACCGGATAAAGCTTCGTAAGATACGCTTACCGCAGGTTTAGCGGTCAAAAAGATCTGCAGATTTTTGTCGCAGCTTAGAATGGGATGATTAACGACTCTGTTAAGAAATACGTGTAACAGCTTCATCCGTGCTATAATGAATTCCTTAGAGTAGCGATCCAACTGTGCGAGTAGCGTATGTTTCCCAGGCATTGGCTGTAATAATAAGATCGATATGCAACTCTTCCCGCAGACTATAAGATTATTCTAAAGGTAAACAAGTGAGCAGTGGATTACTGGTATGATATGCGTCGGGTACGAATCCACCAATTTCTGTCGCAGCCAAATAAAATCATTGTAACGTCTCCGAACGATGTACTCTCCCTCGTCGAATTCTGCTCTTGTGGACTAAGATAACACAGATATAGTGTTAAAAAAAATATTAAGAAAGTCTATATTATAGTAGAATTAAGCTTACCGTTGTTGTTATACGAAAGGTAATGTAAGTCTCGAGTGTTTCCAGATGTTTCTGAGGATTGTCCACTTTCACTTGAAGATCTCGAGAATCTATTTGAAAGTCTGATATCTCTTGCTCCGGTAGAGTAGAGAAACTATCGATGGAAGGAGATGCAATCTAAACATGTTAAGAGACCATATGTTGTGTACTTCCATATACTTTCCATTACTTTACCTATCTTATAGTACTGTAAGAATGGAATACATGTACACGTACTAGGAGCTCTACTTACCGATAGCAATTCAGAATTCTTTTAGATGGGATAATGTGTGTTTGTAAATGTGCGGATCGAAGAGAAATTTTGAATGGGAACGTTTCATAGACTGTGTTTGTTTACACTGTAATCTTTAATATAGTTTCTGTAGTATTACTGCTACATGCAAATTGGATTATCCTTGTTGGAGATGCCAGTTATTCATGTTAATTCGGACTCTTGGTGTAATTAAGGTCAACTATAAAAGTTGTTTCAGGTTATGCTCTTACCACTGAACCATCGACGGAGTTGCTACAATTGGAGAGGAAATCTCCATCGCGGCTTTCCTGTTTGACGATACCCCCGACCGCGACTGTGCTTACTTCCAAAATCGCCGAGTCCTCCGTGTCCTTCTCGCCTAAATCCAACTTGGTCTGCGAGGAAGTCATCATCTTTGAACTGTCAAGCAACCTCAAGCAACGACGCACAACGACGTGCGCCAGTGTGCGTCACAGCTGTGATAAAGCTCGAATTATAGCAATCAGTTTTTTAATCATGCGCACTGGAAAACTGTGAGGCACATAGCACGGTTAAAAACAATTCCGTCTTTACATTAGTTATTACTTTCTATTTTTGTATGAGAAATTGGTTATAATAAGATGGACTACAACGAAACATTACTCTCTTTGACAACAGTCGATAAAACTGATAATGGTACAAATCTCTTTCTATATATTCACTAATTACTCTGTACACAATTTAACATACTATTCCTCTTTGTAGAAGAAATTGAAAACTTTGATGGCAGACTGCAACACATCCTGCTAAAAATATTACCCACTTTACCAGAACATGACAAAGAGTTTATAACAGATGATATTCGCTATGAAAATGGTTCGGATATCAGGTGATGTATAATCATCCGCATCTGATGTATGAATCCTACAAAAAATTTTACAATTAATTCCCTTGTGCTTTTAGGTATCAATATCTACGAGCAGTTGTGCGTGTATTACAAACAATAAAAACATCCAATATATCTAATGAAGAGTCTTTACTCAGTATTAAGCAGTTCCATACTTTAAGAGTCGCCATAGAATTGGTAACTGCAATAGGAATTATACCCGCTCTGTTACCTGGAGTGGGAAACAACATGGTGAAACTATGCCCTAGAGCTTCTGAGATATGCAAAGAAAATGTAACAGATCTACAGGTACAAAAATCTAATCTCGTTAATTATAAAATATATATTGGGTCGATAAATATCTAATTCTTACTCAAATATTATTCATTTTAGAAGTACAAAAGACTGACATTCACAGTACATTCTCTCATGGAATTGAGCAATGATATCATGTTCCATTCTGCAGTGCTCGTTCAAATAGGTCCCTTATTAGCTGCACTTTTACAATTAAGTCATGCTCCACTGATGAAGCCATTAGAAGAATCAACATCAGCAGAAAATACAAGCGAAAATGAATTTAAAATGACGACAGATTTGTACAATAAATTAAAAAAGGACCAGGACCTGTTCACTGGTTTAATGCAGCAATTATTGAACAGCTGTCCGATGTCTATGAGTATGAAAGAATTTATGGTAATTCTCGGTATGAAAGGAGCACCAAAATGGCTACAAAGGGAAACTCGTAAATATTTAATACACCAACTTATGCAACCCAATGGGATTGTTTCGCTCGCGACTGCTGTTTGCGAGGATGTCTTGGATTTTGGCGAACACTGGAACAAATTGGATACTGTTTCTAGACTAATAGCTGCTACTCATGGCAGTGATCCTGATAATTATTATCAAGCTATATGTCCACAGGTATAGTTCGCAAACATCTGTCTGTTAATCATTCATACATTTTTCTAAGCATTCCATTTTACATTTGTTCCAGATACTGAATCTTTTAACAACGAAACAAGTAAAGTACTCGTCGACAATAGCAAATTGTTGCATTATCGCTCTTTACGAGCACAATCCCGATGTTTGTATTAAAAATATTATGGAGGTCATATGCGACTCGTTACTCGTCAATCCAATAAACAAACAAGATATAATAAAGAACGAAGACGAAGTAGAAAGGTGTATCGAAATTTTGATGAATTGTTTCGTAACCGTAGAAGCTAAATTTAAACAGCTGCCGTGCGAACTTTTAACGAAAGTAGCCGTTCCATTATTTTGCTTGTATAATAACGTCAGGCAAAGTGCTTGTCCGCTGAAGTCCAAAATCAAGCAACTTGTACTGAGACTTTTGCACGAAGAGTCGTCGAGAAACAGTGTTTACGCCGAATTGCTTGGACACAGTTCGACTGGAGACTTTGGCCAGCGTTTGGCGTCAAGATTTGGACCAACAGGCAGAGTTGAAATTATCGGAATAGACGCAACTCTTAATTACGAAGAGTTTGCGGACAGCCTGCTCGATTTAACGTCCGCGACCAATGTGCTATCAACGGAGTTATTCTCGTATTTATTGAAGTTCTTATCGAATTCCATGAAATTAGAAAAGGAAGGCGAAAATTTGCTAGAAACCGAAGACGATATGATGGAAAGGATCGGGAAACAGTTAGCTGCGGTAAAATTATTATCGAATCTAGCTAACGTATCCGTCGTGCAAGAAGCGCAAATAGAAAATCCAAGGCCCATATTGTCTTTTATAAAATCGTTATATAATAATTACGTTAAGAAAGGACAGAATTCGTCGGACGAAGGGGACTGCGAGATTCTGTACGTTAGTTTGATGTTGATAAAAATGATTTTAAGCGTAAGAAGGAAACCTTTGAATTGGGCAGAATTCAATGATTTTGCAATGTTTTTGAAAGATAGTTGCACTCTTTCGAACGTTCCAAAGCAGTTGTTATTATTGATGCGAGAACTAATCGAACTCATCGAAACTCAGGGTCGATTAAAGCAAAAACATTATCGAGATTTATCAGCGGATAATAAGACTTCGAGCATGTTTAACAACGCGCTTAAAGACGTTACAGATCCATTGCTTCCTGTACGTGCTCATGGTCTAATAACGTTTACCAAACTGATCGAAAATAAGGATCCGTGCGCCACTGCCAGAAAAGCGATTATATTACAATTGTTTAAAGTTAGTAAAATAAATCGATCTTTAAGCTTATCTTATAGTATAGTTTTCGCACTGTACATTTTATGTTACAGGAAAATTTAAAAAACGAAGACTCGTTTATATACTTGGCAGCAATCAACGGACTATGCACTTTAGCCACATCGTACCCGCAGGTAGTTATAGAAACGTTGGTACAAGAATATGTCGACATGGCAAACCGTGTTGCAACTGGAGAAATAACAACAGAAACTAGGATCAAACTGGGAGAAATACTTGTAAAAGTAACGCGATCTTTAGGTACGTAAAGATATTTCCCTAATCTTTTAAAGGATCTTTAATTACTTTGTATTGTACGATAGGTGAAATGGCATCTGCATACAAAAACATCTTAGTAAACGGATTTCTGTGCGCCACACGAGATTCAGATTCGTTGGTACGCGCTTCTAGCCTTTCCTGTTTAGGTGAATTGTGTAAAGTGTTAGGCTTCCGATTGGGAGACATACTCATCGAGGTACTTAGAAACATTTTATATGAATACATAATTAAATTTCTTTCAAATAGAATCTAAATCTTTTATTATTCGTATTATGTCCATTGACATCTATGTAATTTGATCAAACACTTTTAGGTAATCTATTGCGTCAGTTGTATAATAAAAACTGACAAGATTCCCGAATGTCGACGAGCTGCGGTTATGGTTGTCACGTTGTTACTTCGAGGGCTTGGAAAAGACACTTTAACCAGCCTTGGTAAAGATTTGGTGGAGCTGTATCGTGGGCTTAAACATTTAAGAAACAATAGCGAGGATCCAGTGTTACGTTTGCACGCTCAATTAGCCCTGGAAGAGTTGGACGACATTGTGCGTGACTTCCTATTTACGCCACCGAAACTGGAGAAAAGAATGTTTCTGTTGGATGTGTCGTGACGGGATATACATCATGACATTTTTGATAAATCGTTTTCTATAAAATTTATTTATTCAATAAATTTGTCATCAATCTAAGGCCGTGTTTCAACCGAGGACTGTCCAACATAACTTTGTTGGCCACATTCAAATTTCCCGCGAATATGTACTTTCCTCTTTCTCGCTAGTGGCGCTATTAGTACAGACGCATACAGACGACTGCTTTTTGAGGTTAGTAGGGAATGTGTACAAATTCATATTTTGTCTAATAATTGTTAATAATTAACAAATGTTCCAGGTGTATTCCTAGGAGCTCCAAAATGAACAAAACAAGATGCGAAATTCCCTTTTTTATGAAACAAATTCATCAAGCAAGCTCATTTCTGCGTGAGAAGCCTGGTTAGAAATTGAGGTTAGCAATTGTGCATTACATTTAGACTGCGGATTTTTTCACACTTATTAGAAACTTAAATATAAAAGAACACACAATATGCAATAATATAAAAATTATCGAAAGTAAAAGTTTATATTATAATATTTGCTGAGTAAAATGAATTCCTATTTACATTTATACGATATGTGTGCAAAGATTTTAGCTTGCATAAAGATCCACAGTCTAATTACATCTATCGTAAACTTAAACGTTTCGTATGTATTTCTGGAGTCTTTTGTTGGTAAATGCGTTGTAAGTTTTCAGAGGATACTAATGTCCAAGGTATAAAATCGATATATACTCTGACAAGAAAAATTGAAATGCGATCTATAAAAATACAGTATCCTCTGAAAAGAAACCAGCCAAACGAATGTAATCTCGTTTAAGACATGCGTACAGCCTTTGCGGTTGAGGTGTGGAGGTTGGCGAAGGTCGCGGGGTCACGGTACGCAAAATGAACTCTTTGCACGAGGGTTCGGGAAATGTTTTGTATTTGCCATCTCCAAGACCATCTACGTCAGAATTGCTAGTAACGGAAGTCATTACAAAGGCAGCCTGGAAAATAATTAAATATTAATTGAACAAATATTTGGGTTGGAATAAGTAAAATTTCTAACCTTTTGCGCGTCTCTGAACATTGCCGTTATTCGGGAACCAATGTTTCCCCTACAACCGCCTGGCACTTCTACTTCCTTTCCTCGCATTAATTGAATTAGGAACGAAGTAAACTCTTTAGAATCATCGTTGCCTCCCAATTTGTGATGCATGGAGTTCACTTGGGCGACTAGAGCTTCCACGCCTTCTATATCTCGAGCGATTTCCTAGCGAAATGTTTCCTTAGCTATGAAATTTGTAATCTAGTAGAATTCTACGTTTAGAAGCTTATGAATTAGAGATACCTCGTATATATGTATTTTTTGATGAAGGGGTTTCGTAGCATACTGCAATTTATTCTGTATGCTTTGCGCAACGTCCGGTAGATTTGGCAGAGCATCCTGTTTTTGTTGACTCAAGGTATAAAGCGATGCATGGGTTAAAGCTGGCAAGAGAAGCTGAGCAACTTGCCCGATGCGCTTGGAACTTAAGTAATGCAAGGCTTTCTCTGCCTCCCTTGTGTCGTCGAACAATCTTTTTTGTCGATGCGCGGGAACTTGCTGTGCTGAACTCCAAGTTGTAGACCAAGGATTATTAGGAATTAGCATTCTCGCGGATAGATGTCCTGTATCGAATAGCTTCGTTATATAAATGCATAGATTTATGTGCGATTTAAAGAATAAGAAAATTGGGAAGGGGACCTTTAGGCTGATCCCACTCGGTTGTTCCATCTTCTTCTATCCAATCTCTGGGAGAATACCATCGAATGAAATCTTCTAAAACAGCCGCAGGATTTGCTGCCTATGTTTAAAAATATTAATAAAAAATGTAAAAACATTAGCTCTTATTAAAAGATAGTTTGTGTTACCTTGAACGATTCCATGTCAGACAATAACGAAGCGCTCATCAGCCTAGCTCTCATTTCCGAAGCATATTTGTCAGTTCCAAGTTGCATCATTACTTGAGCATCCTCCTCGAGTTGATCCTCTGTTTTTGGCACAGGATCTTGCGTAACTGGTAAATAAAGAGGATCCCCAGTTTTGATCAGTCTAAACAAAATTCATAATTGTTAAAAAAGTATTAGATCAGTAAATTTCACTGAGAGAAAAAGTAGATTTATACTTGAGCGAAGGATGTCTAGCCAATCTTCCTGTTGGTTTATTCCACAACAGATATTTCGCTTTTGGTTGTGTCTTTGTTGTAGAGTTGTCCTCGTTTGTTTGCTCCTCTGTGCACTCAAAGAACTCCTCTTCTTCCGATTCTGTTGAAACTAAAGCAAAGTGAAAATCTTGTTGCGTGAGAGTTATCTTGTACGAACACACCTGTCTCGAAATCTTCAATATCCAAACTCTGAGACCTATGGGCAGATTCTTCCCTGGCTTTCTTCTTTTCAATGCAGCAGTTCATCATCTAACAGCAGAACGAATAATAAATAAATGAAAAGGCAAGAGACAGGTATACCGTACATACATTTTGCAGAGTTATAGAATTTTACCTGAAGCTTTTGGTGTAGTATACAAGTTCGCACAGAATCTGGAAAACCTGGTGTGACCCTAGAAAAAGCAAAACAGATAAACCTGTAATTTTGTGCAATAATTTATTATTGTAAAATAAATTTAAGCTATATGATTTGTAAAAATTTACCTAATTTTCAAAAATCCATGGCTCTCTTAGTAACGAATACTTTGGATTAAAACTTTTTTTCCTTGAAGATTTCATGGAACCCTACAAAAATATACAGAAAGTTTTTCTATAAAGTGACTAATTTTTTTCTATAAAAAACTAATTTTTTTTAAACGGGTGAATGGGGTTAGGTCTAGGTTGCCCGACGATTTTGGTCGAGATCTAAAATTGTTTATAAAAATTATTTTTCAATTCCTCGGTCAAAACCAAGCATTTTTTGTTAAATAACATATAGGTGTAACTTTGATCGTTTACGAAAGAAAAATTCAATAAAAATGCAATGATAAGTCGACAAAAATAAAAATTAAAATATCTCGAAAAATATTCGTTTTTCGACAAAATATATTTCACAACAATTTCATATCTCGTCGAGATGTACAACTTTTGTTTAAAACATTTTTTTCAAAAGTTCACTTTTTTTCAAAACAAATTTTCTTTAGGGATTTTTTTTTCATGAACAACAAAAATTCGGGATACATGTTATTTAAGAAAAAATGCTTCATTTTGGACGAGGAATTGAAAAATTATTTTTTGTAGACAATTTCAGATCATGATCAAAATCGATAGGGGAACCCTTGAGAATTCTTGTAAAAATCATTACCCTGTTTTTCAAAAATTGGGTTTTCGCTCTAGAGCAAAACTTTCTATATGTTTTTTATAGGGTTCCGTGAGATCTTGAAGGAAAAAAAGTTTCGACTTACAATGTGTGTTACCAAGGGAGCTAGGAATCTTTAAAAACTAGCCCCATTTTTCTAATATTTCTTCAGGCTTTTTATTTTTCCAAATGTGGATTTTCAACGAGAAAATCTGAAAAAATTCCACGGCGTACATCGCCCCGTCCTGGACGTCCGTGATTTATTTCAAAATTTTTCGTGTCGTATTACAGGAGAGAAAAAAAAAAAATGAAACAAGCGGAGACGTAGCGCTGGACATTGCGCGAGATCGAAGTCGTTTTCGTTCGCAACACCCCGTATGCGGAAAGCACGGTGCACGATTTGAGCATTCCGACCGAAAATCGGGACAGTGGTTCGGCAGTTCACGGTCAAAGGAGCTACGGAGGACTCGTTTTCGAACTATCTTACGATCCTGCCCTACCTCCGGCCGCGGTGCGAGATTCTAGTGGGGGGTCAAACAGCGGCGAATTCTTCCAGTCTAGTCGAGGGCCGTGCTGCCGATGCCACCGTGCCTAAGTTAACGGTTCCGTGGTCAGTTTCAAAGGTGTCGTTATCCGTGGATCACGTTTACGTCGATTCCGGAAAATTACTCGTGCGTTCAACTTCGCTGAGACAATATTTTTTTCTCGGGCTCGCGCGGCCACGGGCCTCGTCTTTATTGTTTCCCTCCGCGGGTACAACAGGTGGCATCGGCCGATTCGACTGCATTCCGTCTCGCCCGTAAACGGAACCAAAGTCGTTTCGGGGAAATAAACAGGCTGTTTTTCGTGTCTCCCGTGACTCTTGCGTGATTACCATCAGAGCTGGGCCCGAACCCCGAACGTCATGGGCCGAAATTGGCTGTGAACGCGAACATCCACAAATATGAGTGAGTAATACATTTTGTACGTTTCGGTTTCGGATGTCGGGGCAGTGTCTTACGATGTTTAAGAGGAATTGAGAAAACCTGGATAGTCGGTGTGGGTCGATCGCAAGTTTTATTCGTTCGTTTGGTTGATTCGGTTCGCGTCGTAAATCAAATCTGAACGGTGTCGGGATGCTTAGCGTCAGTGGAATGCGTGGAGTTGTTAATTAGAGTGCTTGGTATAGAGTTAACGAACGGTTGGTATTTAATTTTATTTATTCCGTTTGCGTTAATGAAGCTTAGGGTGGATCCCCATGCGCATTACGCGTGGCCAGTGGAAACGCAACGGAATTATCGTTTACACGAAACTAGTTGTAGTTTGAATTTACCGCGAATTTTGGTCACGTGACTTTTTTGGATTTCCACGAGGGTAAAAAGGTATTTTTCCGTTTCAGTCAGTCGCGATTTTCAAATTGTGGTGGTAGGTCTTTTAATATAGATAAAACAAGGAGGATTAGTCAATTTTCGAAATTTCAGGTCGTGTTAGTGAAACTCTGACGGTAAGTTAGGTCTTACGGTTGGTATTTAATTTTATTTATTCCGTTTGCGTTAATGAAGCTTAGGGTGGATCCCCATGCGTATTACGCGTGGCCAGTGGAAACGCAACGGAATTATCGTTTACACGAAACTAGCTGTAGTTTGAATCTACCGCGATTTTTGATCACGTGACTTTTTTGGATTTCCACGAGGGTAAAAAGGTATTTTTCCGTTTCAGTCAGTCGCGATTTTCAAATTGTGGTGGTAGGTCTTTTAACCCTTAAATGGACGAGTAAGTTTCGCGCCACTAGAAAAGTTTTCTTCAAAGTGACATTTGACATTAACTTCTTTTCAATGCATACAAATATTGGATAGTGCCAACATTAAAAAAAGTACAAAATTCGTTCAGAAATAAGAACTAGTTGTCAAAATTACAAAAAAATAAAAGAAGGTCAATTTTAACTGTGATGTTTAGTATGTTGTTTAAAAACAACATTGTCCATTTAAGGGTTAATATAAATAAAGCAAGGAGGATTATTCAATTTTCGAAATTTCAGGTCGTGCTAGTGAAACTCTGACGGTAAGTTAGGTCTCGTTATAAATAAAATTAGGGATTTCATTTGTACCCGGTCATTTTGTTAGGTTATGTCTTTTCGGACATTCAGAAAATACAGGTTGCTTTTTGATGACTAAAAAACATAGTTTGCAGGGTGCATATGGAAATGAACGCGAGAAAATAATCGGCGAAGTTCGTTAACGAAGTTTCTCGAACAAACGCGTAATTTCGTTTTATGGTGACCCATGGGTTGTTCGGATTTCCTCGCATCTTCGAACACCGTAGCCATGATAGTACCTACGTGCGCTTGCATCGAGTATCGTCTTCGGCGTATACTGGCCGACCTTGAACCATGTACTACACGAGACTAATATACACAGTGTGCTCTTCGTTCCGGACGTTCTTGCGGATGGGAATGACTTCGTACCTTGAAATATTTTACTCGCTTTCCTCGTTTTCGATAATAAGTGCTGGCTGAAAAAATTGATAACTTTTGCAGATGGGCGGTCGCAACGGAAAAGAAACACGAAAAACGTCGGCGTCCGGTTGTTCCACATACGTTTACGTGAAAAATCGGGAACCCTGATAATTCCGTGGTATCTGGCAACGAATGCGAAGAAATTTCTATAATTTCCTCGTGGAAAATTCAACAAGCGTGGCGATACTGGTTCGCTTGCCCAGTTGCCTGCTCGCTATGACCATCGAACCATGATATTCTCTTACCTCGATTCTTTTATTTTTTTTTTTTTACATTACTTGCACTTCCTATGTACGTATACATATATTTCCTTGAGAGACAGCGCCCGTGATAAGGGACTCTAAAGGTCTTTAGAACATGGAGATTTATTTAGAACATGGAGATATTATAGACAGATTAGGGAAGTCGTACCGCAGCTAAAAAGAGAAAGAAAACCGCGGTATCCTCTGTTCTTGTCTCTTGCGTGCAAACGTACGGTTTCGCGCGAATTTTTAATATCTCACTACCGACGTTGACTCTTTGTTATTAGATAAAGCTTTGGTACATGAAGCTTTCTTAGAAAGAGCTTTATCGCACGAAGCTTTATTAAACAAAGCTTTAGCAAGCAAAGTTTTGATACAGGAAGCTTTATTAAACAAGGCTTTGTACTGGAAGCTTTATTAAACAAGGCTTTGTACTGGAAGCTTTATTGAACGAAGCTTTCTTAGAAAAAGCTTTGATACCGGAAGCTTTATTAAACAAAGCATTGTGCAGGAA